>NW_027069535.1:455140-587312 GCF_002906115.3 Quercus suber
TGTGAGAGTGCTTTTTTTTTAGCACTATGGCCCAAGGATCCTGGGCCGTGTGAGAGGTTCTTGGTGGACTGGGATCAATTCTCCGCAGCTAACAGGCTGATTTAAGAATAGATTTGTGCACAGAACAAGCTTCCTACAATTACAAACAACTAAAAAAAAAGTATTTGTATTGAATAACATTTAACAGTAAAGGAAATGCATAATAAATGAAATAAAATGCGAAGAACATGTTAGGGATCCTCCGATTGATGAGGTATGTTTCATTAGTTTTTCTTTTTAAAAAAATGTGATTACAAAGCTCACTAAAAACATGGTGCAAGGTTCAAGTGAGTTCAAAAATTACAGACTTTGATAGCCATTCAAGCTTCAAAGACTTGCAAAGTTTGAATCCGTTGAATCCGAGCGTGTAATGTAGTGGCTGTTTCGGGGATCTCGGGAACAAGTTCCTCTGTTTTCCCTTTGGTTTAACAAAGTATCTCTTATATCTTTTGAGACTTTTGGGAAAATAGCTCTCAGTGTCCTAACCAATGATCTATCCTTCTCCCTCTCCTCAAAAAATTTCACCCCTTATCTCTTCCTTTCCCCCTTTTTATAGCACAGTGGCGGGCTCCTAGGGGTACTACCAATTTCTTTTTGCCCTTTGGAGTTGGTTCAGCGCCTGGTTGTTCCAGGGACATGTCGTTTCCTTTTTCTTCTCATAGTTCTTCTCTTTTTGCTGCGACCGGATGAAAGTTTCCCAGTTTGCTTCCCATTTCCAGATTTCCCGTTGGTTGACTTGAGGGGCTTTGGCTTTTCTTGCTCCAGCCTTCCCAGTTCTTCTCAGTTGTACTTTCTTTGTCTTTTTTTCTTCAAATGGTTGGGACCAAATCCCCTGCATCTTTATCTTCTGTCTTTTTTTCAAATGAGAGTCTCCCAGCGTGCCTTTTTGTCTTTTCTTTCTTATCAAATCTGCTTTAATTTCTCCTCACGCGTCCGGGGATCCTCTGGCTCTGGTATTGCTTCTGGGCGTCCCAACCCAAGTCTTCCTTCTGGGCTTTGCTTTGGCTTGCTGTTTGCTTTATCTGTTTCTTGGGCCCTTTTCTTGTGGACCTCCAAGTCTTCTGGGCTCCTCTTTTTTTTCTTCTCTTTTTTTTGTGTGAAATGGGCCTAAGGTCTTTTTCATCTCTTTTCTTTTTGGCCTATTTGTGGCTATATTAATTATATTTTTTTGTACCTCAACATTTAGCCCCCCGAGCTCATGGGTTGCCTGCAGCCCATGCGTGAGTTTTTTTTTTGTAAGATCTTCTTTTGTTCTGATTCTTCTACGGGATCCTGGTCTTCCATTTCTTCGGTGTCCTGACCTTTTTGCTTCTTCCCTCCTTTTTTGTGACTCTTCCTTTTCTCGTGGTACGTGGCAGTTGGGTTGAGATAAAACACCCACCACCTACTTTTACGTTTCCCATAACACTCATTAATAACTGCCGCTTACTCCTTCTCTTTGAAATTTAATTCTTGATAACTGGCGCGTCTTTTCATACATCTTCTTCTCTAACTGCTCTTACTCTGGCATTTTCTCTCTTACTCTCTTTTGTCTACCTGAACCTCCTGTTTTCAACCCTTTTCCTTTCTTTCGCTCAGTTTCGTCGTCACCTTCTTTCCTTCTTTCCAAATACATATTACTCCAATGGCTTCTTCTTCTTCTTCTCGAAAAAGAAAGGAACGTTCCCCTAGTCCTTTTGAAGGCGAGGGCTCCTCCGGTTCTGCGCAAGATGAGCTTGCCGTTGGGCGCCCTGCTTTCCCTTTGCGAGACCCCTGGTATACTCCTAGCTTATTCTTTCCTCGGGTGTCTCACGGCGAAACCCCTCCATCTCCTCATGCCTGGGTATTTTCTGGTCCGGCGGGTTTTACTGGTTCTGCGCAAGTTCCGACCCTAGGGAGATTTTTGATCTTCAAATTAGGCGAGGACTCGGGAGGCTGTCCCCATCTTCTTCGATTTTGTTGCTGGAAAAATCCAAGGTTGGCCCATTTGGGTGATAATGAGCTTGCTGACGAGGAGTTTGTGGGTCGCTTGGATCGTGCCGGCGTCCTGAAGGCAGTGGCTATCTCCAGGAATCTCGAGGGTTTCCGAGATGCCAAAGGCCTTAGGCATCTGGTGCGCCGTTGGTGCCCTACTCTGCACACTTTTTCCTTTGCTGTTGGTGAACTAACTGTTACTTTGGAAGAGTGGTCAATAATTTCCTCCTTCCGGTGCTTGGGGATGAAAACCCTTTAATATCAAGCTGTCTGATGAGGAGCTCGAGGTGGAAGAGCAATTATTCACTCACTTTGGTGGACGCACTGCTTCTCCTGGTGGGAAACCGGCTAGGATGGGTAGGTGGGTCATGACTCTTTCGCGTGAAAAGAATAGGGAAGTCAGACGTGCCGGGTTCCTTGCATTCTGGCTTAGCAAGTTTTTGTTCAGCGATTTCCCGGGTATGGAATTAAGTCTACTCTTTTTCCTTTAGCAATTAAGTTGGCTCAGGGTGCCCAATATCCTCTGGCCCCCATGTTTTTGGGCCATATTTACTCTCAATTGGATCAGCTCCATGGAGATGAGGCTGAGGGTGATTCTTGTTACGTTATCACTTCCTCGCTTCATTGCGCCATTCTCCAGGTATTCATGTGGGAGCGTTCTTCGTTACTTTAGCGAAATGTAGAAACCTAAAGTTTGTGAAAGATAAGTTTCAAGGATCTCCCGACGTGGTGAAAGGGCTTTGTGGCAGCTCCACTGATAGCCTCCTCATTATTTTTCGTTGGCTGAGTCTGAAAGGTGGCAGTCTCAATTTGGTTGAGTTATTTGATCAAACAGGTCATTTGAATTGGCGCTCCCCCGGGAGTTTGGTGCTGGTTTTGTTTGCAATTCTGTGTTGTCTCCCTTTTTGTCTTCTACAGGGAATACCTTTGATTTACGTAGTGGTGATGAAGGCAGCTTAGCCTATTTGGCTGCATTAGTCCTTCCTGGCTTCCTGTGCTATCCTCAACTGGCCCACGGTACACCCATTACTCGGCGCATCGAGTACTTCGGCAATTTGGCTTTGATCAAGATGTTCCCCCGTGTTCAACGACGTGGTTCCTTCCCTTCCTTCTTTGGATCCCTTCATGAGGCTCCAGGCCTTCTCCTATTGGTCTAAACGGAGTCCTCAGTTTGTAGTGCCCAATTCTCATAGAGGAGTTTTTCCCTCCAGTGCCTATGCTGGTTATTGGAGGATGGTTCAGAAGTCTTTTGTTGACTATGCTGGCTCTGGGTAATTGGGAGAGTACCCAACCCTGACATTTCTTCCGCCCCAACATCTAACAGGCGTCTGTCCTTCCTACTGCTGGTGTTGTTTCCGCAGCTGTAAGCAGCAAAACTGGCTTTGTGGAATGGCATGCTTCCAGGGAAGGTTGGGTGACTTATGCGCAGGATTTCCCTGAGAACTGGTTGGGGTGTGATCTTATTGTTGTGCTTCTGCTGGTGTACCAATTAAAAAAGGAGCAGTAGAAGCCATAAGTGCCAGTACTCCCATTGGCATAAGTAAAGAAAGTCAGTTAAACAGGAGAAGTTGAAGGAAGCCACAGCTGAAGAGAGTGCAGAGGTGTTGGCCCTAAGTCAAAAGGAAGAAGAAGGCTGGAAAATCCCAGAAGCAGTTGATACTTTTTAAAGAGAAGGAAGTGGAGCAACCATTGGCTGCAAGGGGCCGAGTGAAGACTAAGGTAGAGTCTTCTCTTCCCCAGGTTCCTGTGAGTTCTTCAGTTCATGATCCCTCGGGACCCTCTGGGCGTACCCGTAGTAAGCAACAGAGACCTGAAGACCCTGTTGAAAGAGAGAGAAGGGCAAGGCCTCGTCCCTCCTTTGCTCTTTTAAGTTGTAGTTTTGTCGTTTCTCCCCTTTTTTTTTTTCGGACTAATGGGTGATTGTGTTTTTTTTTTTTTTGCAGTCTAAAGGGAAAACAGAGGAACTTGTTCCCGAGATCCCCGAAACAGCCACTACATTACACGCTCGGATTCAACGGATTCAAACTTTGCAAGTCTTTGAAGCTTGAATGGCTATCAAAGTCTGTAATTTTTGAACTCACTTGAACCTTGCACCATGTTTTTAGTGAGCTTTGTAATCACATTTTTTTAAAAAGAAAAACTAATGAAACATACCTCATCAATCGGAGGATCCCTAACATGTTCTTCGCATTTTATTTCATTTATTATGCATTTCCTTTACTGTTAAATGTTATTCAATACAAATACTTTTTTTTTAGTTGTTTGTAATTGTAGGAAGCTTGTTCTGTGCACAAATCTATTCTTAAATCAGCCTGTTAGCTGCGGAGAATTGATCCCAGTCCACCAAGAACCTCTCACACGGCCCAGGATCCTTGGGCCATAGTGCTAAAAAAAAAGCACTCTCACACTATTTTATCTGGTTCTTGATTTTGGATGCTTTTTTATTTGGTTGTTTTGTGTGTGTCAAGTGTGATGGGGCTCTTTCCATCTTGGATTCTCCAACAACACCGATCCTGAGCCCGGAAGGTGTCGTAGGACCGATGGTAAGAAATGGCGGTGCTCTAGAGATGCTGTTGCCGACTAGAAATATTGTGAAAGGCACATGAACAGAGGCCGCCATCGTTCAAGAAAGCCTGTGGAAGGCCAAACTGGCCATGCTGTTTCCGGGACCCCAACTACTACTACCACTATAAGCACTAGCACTAGTAGCACTATCTTAAAGCTGAGTCCTATTGCATCATCCTCATCAGCTTCAGTGGTGGTTCCCGATGGTGCGTCAAATAGCCTTGCCATTGCTGCTCACCAACAGCTCAAGAACTTGCAGCCTAGTGCATCTAATCCTTCTGCAGCCATCGCCATCAACAGGTGAATAATAATAATAATGATATTTTGTAGTATCTCATGGACTTGAATTTTTTATCCTTTTGGCATCTATATATTCCCTGCCAGACTTCACATTTGACATCGAAATTGGTGTGTTAGTGTGGTACGATATGCATTTTGGTTACTTTTATCATATCTTGTTTTGTTTTATGACAGTTTACAGGAAATAGATCATAGAATCCATTATATCATCTTTGCAGTGCTGATAGTAACTGGTCCTGGTGTCCAAGATTCTTTATTAAGAAGGGTTTGTTTATATTTGTTAAAACTTTTAGTACTACCACATAAATTGTGGGTATGGTTTAGGCAGTATTATTTAACTAAGGACAAGTAGTGGCTCTAATTGAATTTTCATACTACTATGTACTGGCTAAGTGATGTGTTGGTACGTAATTTTTCTTGCAGGATCTTTATTGACAAAGAGAATGTGGGTGAGAGAATGCAAGATACATCTGGCCTCTCCATTCTATCTTCCTCCATTGAAATATAAACCTAAAGTCAACTCATTCATGAATCAAAAACAGCAAATCCCATATGAAGAATCCACTAGAACTGAGTTTGGGCTAGTCACTTCTGATGCCCTCCTAAACCGTTCTAGTAAAAGCTCAAGCTTAATGAACTATTCGTCACAAGAGCTTAGTGAAAGAAGAACCGAATCACAACAATCTCTTCACCATTTCATTGATGACTAGCCTAAAATTCAATCTGATCGCTCAGCTGTTTACTAGCCTGAGCTTGACATGCAATCAGATAGGACCCAACTATCCATTTCAATCCCCATGGCTTCCTCAGACTTCATCTCATCCACTTCCTCTCCCAGCTCCAATGAGAAACTCACTCTCTTGCCACTCGGGCTCTTACATGAGTTAGACCCAGTAAGGATGGGTTTGGGAGTGATTAGCGTCACCAATGAGCCAAACCAAGGGCAAACAAATTGGATTCCTATCTCTTGGAGAGGTTTTGCATCACAGTAATAACAACGTGGCGGATTGCAAGAGATCATCCGCACTTAACCTTATGACTGCGGGTTGGGACAGTAGTCCTTTAGGATCATCTCCAACTGGTGTGTTATAGAAAACCACATTTGGGTCTCTCTCTAACAGCAGTGCAGGAAGCAGCCCAAGAGCTGACAACCACAGGACCTTTGAAGGGGATAGCCTCTGTAATGACCTACTTGGCTCAACTCTTGTGAATTCATCGTTGTCATTGCCTGCCTTGTAGCCACTTGACCAGCCAACTAAGGAGCTATTAGGTGATGCATGAAAAATGAGTGGAACATTGTAAGAGTTAGTTTTTGGAGTTCTATTTAGTCTTGAAAGCTCGGAAATGTGTTGAAAACACAAGAGCAATTTAGACCCCTAATTTAAAGTTACGGCTCGATAGTTTTTACACTAACTTAATACAAAGTGCGGAATAGTTTAAATGCGAGCGGATAAGCAAATAAGCTACTCTAATCCATAAACTAAGCAACACAGCAGTATAATGGAATATAAAAGAGTAGGGAAGAGAGATGCAAACACAGAAAACACCAAGACGTGTTTTCGAAGAGGAAACCGAAGAACTCGGCGAAAAACCTCTCTGCCGCCCTCCAAGCGGAAATCGATCCACTAGACAATCAGTTGGGATACATGAGTTAGCAAGAGACCCTCCAAGCCTAATCTACCCGATGCACCTAAGCCCTCCAAGCTCCTACTCCAACAAGGCTTCTCGGAACCTTGTCTTGTCCTAGTTCTCTGGATCCCGCAACAAGCTCCATGTTGCATCTGCCATCCTTGGCTTCTTCCAATGCTTCCCAGCAACTCCAAAACACTCTCTACACTCTGAATTGGTGTGGGTTGTGTTTGGGTACAAATCTCCTCTCAAGCTATGATAATGGGAGAGGGAGGGAGAAGAGGCTATAATGATTTCTCACTAAGGAGGAGTAGCTCTCTCTCAAAAGATGGGTGTGTGTGTTGTAGAAAACCTATCTAGGGTTTTTCTCTCTGAATAGGCTCACCAAAATTTGTGGGTAATGAGGGTATATATAGTATGGGTGAAGGGTAGAGTGTATAAAAAATGACAGATCAGCTAAACAGAGCGTTTCGCGGGTATCTTGCAGGAAGGCCTTACCAGCGAGCTACTCGAGAAACACAGCTGTCTACATCTGTCATGACTTTTCGCATTCCAGCATGTGCAGGGCACACGTGTCACTTCGCGGGAAGCTAAGTCATGACATACCCGCGAGAATCCTTTAGCCTCCAAATGCTTGAGTCTTCACACACTCTCTCTATCACACAACCCTTACAACAAATCCCACAATAAATACAGGGTATGAACAATTGAAAGTAATTACAATCAAATTTGGTACGGAATAAAAGCCAACAAAATTCATAGTTGTAAATAACAACTTTACAAGTCCGTTAATCTTTTTCCTTTTTTTTTTTTTTTTTTTTTTTTTTTTTTTTTTTTTTTTTTTTTTTAAATTATAAATTTGGTTATCCTTTGTCTCGTTTCACCTCCTGATTTGTGTTAAGTGGGTGTTACTTTTTTTTTTTGAGAATCTTTTATTTTTATTTTTATCTTTCGGTGCACAAGTTTATTAATATTGTGTTTGTTTACCAATCCTAAACTTTTGGTGCTGGGCAAGGGTGGTGGTTGGTGCGTATGGTTGAGATAGTTGAATAGATGGTGAGGTCCAAGTCCAAGTAAGATTATGATCCATTTCTAACACGATAAAAGTAGATAGATTTTGGTTTTAGCTGTTGGCGTAGTCAACTTGTTCGCTCCATAAAGGTGTAGTATCTTGTACATCGATTGTATCCAATCAATTTCTAACAAGATGTTGCGTCCGCGGGTGTGGTCTACATGAGCTGATAGGCATTAGTTGCTTGTAATCGATGTATAAGATAATCAAAAGATACTTCTCTTATCGGCATTTTGTAATGCTGCAGCTTTGTTAACTTAGATCATTATAAAGCTGTTACACATTAAGAATGAATCATTAACGAACCACTTATTGTAGAACATAGTTGAATGTTAAAACAAATAAATGAATACCTTTTTCTGCATAATCTGCGTAAGAATCAATACGCACATAAATGTTTCTGTTCATGTATTTATCAAATCTATTGTAGCTCTCAATTCTGATCTGAACAGTAGCTTTCTATTTAATCTGACTGGTTTTGCATCTAATAGAGCTGGACCAGCTGGTAGATTTCAAAACGACAGATCATTTAAAATTTACCCTTAACAGGCCGCAAGCCAATCCCAAAGGAAAAAAAAATGTGAAAAATGCATGCCATAGGCAAGGATCCCAGGATTGCTCATTATATTATTATGTTGCATATAAGCATTGCCTCAGTGAACATTGTTGGGTTATGAGGAGACTGGTTTTGTCCCTTTTTGACCCATTTTTGGGGTTATACATACTGATGTTTTAGAATTAGGACTTGATGTATTGTACTATTGGATTATTCTCTCTGATATAATAAGAGTTGCTGCAACTCTGTGAACGTAGACATATTGTTGAATCAAGTAAACCTTTGTGATGTGTGATTGTTCTCTGCTATTCTTCTCTAATTTTTGCTTTTCACATTTTCTTGGTATTAAGTTAAATTCCTAACACATATTGAGTGGAAAAAACACAGGCTACGCATAAATAATGAGTGTAAACTTTAATCTCCACGGTCAGCAATACTTCAAAAAGAGCAAGTAATATATGGTCAAAGTTTATACCAAGTTCTGCAAGAATAACTGACCACTAAGCAGCCCTGGTGGTTGTGTTCACAAAAACATCTATAACTTGATGTTCAGATTCCTCAGAAATTTGTGAGGGTGAAAAACCTGTACAACGTTAGATATAGACTTTCTAGGATTGTGTTTTGTTTTGTATCTAAAGAAGTTTGTGTCCCGTGTCTCCTATTTCGGCTGTTGTCCTTTGATTGAGATGGCATGTTCAGGGGTGGAGCTAGAAATTTTGGTTTGGAGGGGCCAAGTTGTGATGTTAATATATTAGTTAAGACAAACCTCTACATATACACACATATAAATTAATTTACTAAGAAAATTTATCATCTTCTAAATTTTAATGAGTATATAAAAGTCACGTATTTCTTCTATTAGACATGCACAAAAATTTATCATTTTCTACATAGTTTAATTTGTTAACCTCTTAAATTATATGATTTTAATATAATTTCTTTTTCTTTTAAGAGCACCATTGAAATGACTCAAAATTTGGGGGACTTCAATTTTACATGCTACATTTTTTAAAATGTAACTAATATATACACTATAAAATAATATTTAAAAATTTTGGGGGGCCTTGGCCCCCCACTCTTGTGTGTGGCTCCGCCACTGGGCATGTTCATTTGTGTAAGCTTCTAAGAAACATGGACACTGCCATGACATGATAACTGAAATGATACTTGTAGGAAACATGAAACTTTGTCCGAGATCTATGAGATGCATAGCTAGAAAAGATCAACACACACACAAATTTATGTGGTTTGGCCAAAACTAGTGCTTGATAAAACTCTACAAAGAGAATTTCTGAGTATCTAGCATGATCACGAAGAACAATAACAGAGAGAGAGAGAGAGAGAGAGAGAGAGAGAGAGAGAGAGAGAGAGAGAAGAGAGAGAGAGAGAGAGAGAGAGAGGTTCTTGAAGGAAAAACTGTATTGATCTTGCTTAAGAATGAATAATGAATAATACACTTGTATTGGTATTTATATATAACTAGTCGTAGATCCACGCTTTGCGTGAGAATAAATAATTATTTTGTATTGTAATATAATGTGTATATATATATATATATATTTTATTTTATTTTTTTCTCTAAAATTTTTTGAAGATAATTTTTTCTCCCTAAAAACTAAACAATTTCTATTTGGTCCAATTAGGTCTACTTCGGTCAAATTCGGTCCACTCAATCAATTTTGATCCCCCTTAATCCATTCTAGACTAATTGGGCCCTTAAATTGTTTCTTTTTGTAGGTTTTCTTTTTAAATTTAGCTCAATTTTTTTTCTCTTAATTTTTGGGTTAAAAAGTATGAAATTTTATTATATTTAGGCTAAACTCTTTAGTTTTGAGTTAAAAAATGCAAAGAAAATACTAAAATAAACATTAGAAATTAGAAATATGAGCCCTAAAAATGCAATAAAAATGATAAATATTCAAAAGTTTTATTCAGTCCACATTTGTTCTATTTGGTCCATTCTGTCATCTTTGGTCCTATTTGGTTCAATTTGGTTCAATTTGGTCCAATTTAGTCTATTTTGTCCACTAAAGTTCTATTCAGTCTATTCAGTCTTATTCAGTCCATGTCGGTCCATTTCGGTCCATTCAGGTCACATTGAATATATTCGGTCCACATTAGTCTTATTCTGTCCACTTCAGTCATATTCGGACCACTTTGGTCCTATAAAGTTCATTCTGTCCTATTCGGTTCTATTTGGTCCTATTCGGTCCATTATATCTACTTTGATCCACTTCAGTCCTATTTTAAAAACGGTCCTATTCAGTTCATATTGGTCCTATTCGGTCTGCTTCGGTCCAGTCTGTCCACTTCGTTCTGATTTGGTTCTATTCGGTCCACTTCAGTCCAGTCTGTTCACTTTAGTCTGATTTGGTCCTATTTTGTGCACATTGGTCCTATTCGGTCCAGTTTGTTCTATTTGGTCCAATTCGGTCCATTTGGATCACTTCGGTTCATTTTGATCCACTTCGATCTATTTTTGTGCACTTACATAATGGAAAAAGACATGTTTAGGTTGAAAGCACCTAATCTAAATCCAAATTTATTAAATATATATATATATATATAAATCTCAAACTTGTAATATCTAAAATTTTAAGCATAGAATTTATTGTTGCTATACTTTTGTTGAGCCACATTAATGTAGCATTTCAGTCTATTTCAATACGGCTAAATTTAAGTAAAATTCATTTTAAACATAAAGGCTATAAATATACAAATGTAATCTTTAGGGCAGTTATTCATTTGCTTTAACGTTGTTACTTTTAAATGAATTGCATGAGGTTGATTATACATTTAAGAAAAATAAATAAATATATGCATATACATATGTATGTATGTATAATTTTTATTTAAATAAATTATTCAAATTATTCATTCTCTTATTCTCTAAATTTTGTTGGAGAGAGAGAGAGAGAGAGAGAGAGAGAGAGAGAGAGGGAATTAAAAAATACAACACCAAAATGTATGAACCCAAAATAGAGATTTAAAAATCACAATGATTCATCAATATAAAGTAGAGTTGGAGTAAAGAATAAAAAATCAAGAGAAAAAGAATAACCATTTTTTCAAGAGAGAATGTGAGAGAGAATAATAAGAAATTTATAAAAAATAATATGAGAAGAAAAAATGTAAAAATAAAAAATATAGTAATAAACACCAAATTCTCCCAGACTTGTTATGTAATAAAATAATATTATGTTCTTATATACTATCTTTATAATGCAATATGACAACATCTATGAAATTAAAAAGCATGAAAAAAAGATAACAACTTAAAAACACAAAATTTAATCACATCAACCCAAAGTAGAGTTCCAAATAATACAAAAATTCATCAACTTAAAGTAGAGATGCAAGAAAAATATAATAAAATCCACCAAAAATGAAAAAAAAAAATGAGAGAGAGAGAGAGAAATAACTTTTTATTTGAGAAAAAACTATGAATAGAATGGAAAAGCTAATTGTAAATTTATAGTAAGAGGAGGAGAATAAGAAAAGAAAAAAATAGAGGAAGATAAAGGGATAGAGGAAAAGTAACATTAAGGTAAATAGTAGTGGGGAGATGAAAGGGTAAAAAGGAGGAAAAAAAATTAGAGAAAGTATAATAATAAGTTGGAAAATTAGTAAGAAAAAAAACTTAAAAATAAGAGAGAGAATGTTGAAAATGGGTGGATGATGTGGCCGTTAATGTGGCTCAACAGGAGTGTAGTAACAATAAATGCTACGTTTCAACTTTTAGATATAATATAGATAAAAATAATTTTTTTTTGAGTAAACAATAATACTTATTAGAACACATACAAAAGTAATAACACTTAATGTTGTAACAATGTTAATTTCACACAAACATTATTAAAGTTACTAGTTGGCATAAATCATTTTTCCATAAATTGAAATGGGTTTTAGTGCATGGCGGATACAAATTGCAAATTGTTTCTTAAAGTCACCCTAACCTTTTCTCCAATAAGATTGTTTACATGGTATTAGACTATTGGGCAAAACTTAGATACAGTGTTTGAGTGTTATTCCTTAGGTTCCCTTCTTAAGATTTAACTATGTGAATTTTTTCTCATGGGATGAAAGTGTATTTTTAGGTAAGTACAACCATATGAGAAAAAAGCAACATGGTTGAATTTTAAGAAAGAAACCTAAAGAATAACACTTAAATACTGTACCTAAGTTTTGTCCTACACCTTTTGTTGTTGTCTATTCCAATCGCTTGAAATGTTGAACCAAAGATTCTCTCAATTTGTGACCTAGGAAATCGAGAATGACTCAATTTTTGAAATAAAATCATTGTTTGAATTGGCTTCTCAGATAGATAGCAACTAGCAACGCTGACCTGATTCATGTGTAAAAAACAGCAATAAAAAAGAAAACTTAAGATAGAATCATAGAAGTTTTTTTTTTGGGCCTATTTAAGTAGGTTATTTAAGATGATCGCTTCCTCATTGAGGACATCTTTTTTTTTTGGGTATGTTGACAGATATCACTATCAAACCAAATCTATATCTATATATATATATATATTACTAAAAGTTGAAGCGTAGCATTTAATGTTGCTACGCTTACGTTGAGCCACGTCAGCAGCCATGTCATTTCCATAATATTTATTATATTTTTCCAACAATTTAAAAATAGATTTTATCTATTTTAAAATAATAAAATAAATATTACCTTGAGCCACGTCAGCAGCCATGTCATTTTCATAATATTTATTATATTTTCCCAACAATTTAAAAATAGATTTTATATATTTTAAAATAATAAAATAAATCTCACCTCTATCTTCACCATAAAGGCCACTTCTTATTTAATTAATTCCCACCACTATCTCCACCATAAAGCTCATTTATTAATTCCAACTACTATCTCCACCACTATCTCCACCATAATTCCCACTACTATATCTATATCTATATCAATATCAATATCAGTTTCTCTCTTCATCTTTACCAAAACCTACAATTTCAAACTCTTAATCTAATTCTCATTAGCATTTTCTCTTCAAAACCAACAAACACAACGTTTCGGCTTTAGGAAGTTACAAATCTCACCTCTGTCTCCACCATAAAGCCCACTTCCTATTAAATTAATTCCCACCACTATATTTATATATCTATATCTATATCTACATCAGTTTCTCTCTTCATCTTTGCCAAAACCTACAGTTTCAAACTCTTAATCTAATTCTCACTAGCATTTTCCCTTAAAAACCAACAAACACAACGTTCCAGCTTCAGGAAGTTACAAATCTCACATCTATCTCCACCATAAAGCCTACTTCTTATTAATTTAATTCCCACCACTATCTCCACCATAAAGCCCATTTATTAATTCCCACCACTATATCTATATATCTATATTAATTTCTCTCTTCATCTTTGCCAAAACCTGCAGTTTCAAACTCTTAATCTAATTCTCACTAGCATTTTCCCTTAAAAATCAACAAATACAACGTTCTGGCTTTAGGGAGTTACAAATTTGTACATTTCATATTCATTCTCCTTCAACTTCTTTCTTTATCTCTCTCTACATTCTTCTCTATGTCCCTCTATCTAAAACGCCAAAGCAACCTTCTCTCATTCTACAACCCTTCTTCTTACCTCTCGCCTTTCTTTGAATCTAACAACGATGAAGAAGCATGATGGTTGAATCCGAACTATTTAAATTGGAGCTATTGACATCGGTGTTGTTGAAGGTGAAAGTGGCCTTGATGATCACCTCCTAGGTTGTTTGTTTCTCCAACCCAGAAGTCTGAGTCATCCTGCACAATGATTTAAAGGCTTCCCAATAGGTCCAAAGATCAAAACTTTTTTTTTTATTTTTTGTTTAGTGGGTTTCGTTGAAATTTACTATATGAATGAAATGTTTTATTTCTAAACGTGGGATTTGAAGAATTTTTACTTATTTTGTATTATTACATAAAGCTCAATTCGTGGAAATGCAAATCGAAACATATGGAAGAATAGAAAGTAGTTTTTTTGGGATCAAAATATGGATGTGTGAATATATATGGAGATTATGGCGATAATTAGTTGGTTGATAAATCTTTAATTTGCAAATAATTTGGAGGCCATGCTTAGCAAGTTGTTATATTTAAAGTTGTTTTAATATGTGGTTAAATGATATCCTTTATTTTGAAGCAAACTAGCTGTGTTAGATAGTGATTATTTAGAGTTTTGTTTTTATATTTGAATTATTCATCAATTCATAATTTTTTTGCTACTATTTAAACCCCTACTTTAAACTTGGATAAATTTCAGAGTGTTACATGTGCACAAATAGTTTGATAAAATTCTTAAGTGATGTTTCATTGGCCTTTTTTAAAAGGTGAAAATGCACTTTTGGTCCCTACATTTTGGGCCAATTCTCGTTTTGGTCCCTAAATTGATTTTGCTTCTAGGTCAGTCCCTGAAATAAGAAAATCTATTTTATTTTGGTCCCTGTCATCAACCCAGTAATAGAAAATGCATACATGGCAAACGGAGTGCACTATTGGCATGTTTTATGCTGATGTGGATAAAAAAAAAAAAAAATATTTAGCATTTTTAAATGCCAGGTCAGCATTTGAATTAATAAAAAAAGCCAGCTCAAAAAATTTAAACTAAAAAATAAAATAAATTAAAAAACAAACCTTAAATCTAATTTTATTTTTTTTAAAAAAATTCATGCGGATCTATCGACGTCTATTTTCTCGACACCTGGCTCGACAGATGTCTTAACACCTCTCAACACCTCTATCTGTTGAGATTTACTGAGGATTCTATAAATAGGTTCTGTGCGATTCAGACTTCATTTCTCTCGATCTTTCTCTTGATAGCTTTGTCTCCTCACCTCCCAAATCACTCTCTCTCACTCCAAACCTCAATTCTAAGTGATTTTCAAGTGTTTTCAAGGTTTTTCTTTCACCTGGTAAGTTTCTTTTGTCTCCTTTACATGCATTTCATGTTTGAAACCTAGGTTTTGGGGTTTTTGAAAAATTTTGGGATTTTTCAGAATTGATGAGTTATTGTTGCAATTTTGGGATGGGTTCTTAAATGAGTTTAAAATCCCATGCATTGCATCACATTAACATTATAATAACATTATCATGCATTTAAATGTGTGCAAATTGTTTGTGTGCTGGTAGGATTAGATTGGGTTGAGCCCATGATGAATTTTATATTACATGTCACATGTTTATGCATTTCCCATGCATATGTACTCTCTCTTCAATATATTTTTATATATTTGAACTGCTTGGGATTTTTCTGATTGTCTTTCTCTCTCCCTCTCTATTCGGTTTACGTTAGTCATGTCTATAGCACCTAAACGTAAGTCAGCTCCGTCTCAAAACCCTCTTCATTTCGAGGCATCATCTTCATCTGATCCTACTCCTTCTCATATTCGGTTCTGTGATGAGGATGCCCGAAAGGACTTCACGGAGAACTTTTCTCGACGAGGTGTTCATTCGGAATGCCAAGTCATTTTGGCAGATTTCGCCGACACTGACCTTCCCAATGTTATTCACAATCGGGGTTGGGAGTCACTGTGTGATGTCCCTGTCACATGTCCTTCCGTGTTGATCTAGGAGTTTTACTCCAACATGCATGGATTTGATTCTTTAGTACCTCTCTTTCATACTCGCATTCGAGGTATGCGCATTGCTGTCACACCGCAGCTTGTTGCCGATGTACTTCGTGTGATGTCTGCTTTCTACGAGCGCCCTTCTGTTTGGGGTGATCGTCAGTTTACACCATGTAAGCCCTTTGCTAAAGGTCCTAGATTCATGAACATGGTGATGACTTTTGTATTGCATCCACTCTCTCACTATAACTCCATCATAGAGCCTCGTGCTCGATTTTTGTTTTCTTTGTTAGAGCACCTTACTATAGATTTTCTTTCACATTTTATTCTTTCTATTATAAATGTGTTTAGGGATACGGCTACCCGTGATAAGCTCATTTTCCCTTCGGCTATCACGCAGATTTTATGCCATTTTTCTGTTCCTTTTCCCTCTTCTGATCACTTCTCTGTCATGTGTGCCATAGACGCTGCTACCCTTAAACGTAGCGAGGCGCAGTTTCGGTCACGGCAGTCGGATTCAGTAGCTCCTCCCTCCTGTTCGGCTCCATCTTGATCTGCTCCATCCACATCCGCTCCCTCCTCTTCTATGAGCAATGTGTCACTCGAAGACATCATGACGCAGTTTCAGCGCATGGATGCTCGCCTTGATACACTTTCTATAGAGCTATATCAGGTGAACGTTCGTGTCGGCCATATTGCACAACGGCAGGCGATCATGGGCGGCTTCGTTTCTGAGGCTTTTTATCACGACCCAAATCCATGGAACATGAATTTAGATGCATGACTAAGTTGCCAATCTTACATAACTCAATAAGTATAAATAATCCAAAATAATTTAAAACTCCAAAGAAACAATGCTCTTAATAAATAACCTCTTACAAAATCTAAACTCCACAAATTGGAAATAATCTCCAAAATATAAAACATGAATTACAAAATAACGATAACTAAAATTCTATAAATCTTCAAGTAATACTGAAGTCGCCTACAACTTCCACGCTCTACCTTGCACCTTACAAAGCGATCCAAAGGTCCTATATTCCCAACTGCACTTTAATTTGAAAATAGTAATTGATGGGGTGGGCCACACATCTTGTAAGTAATTATACAGAATACACAACAGGATAGAGTCAAGCAAAGCACAAGTATTTTGCTTTTTCACAAACTCATTCAATGATATAAAAAATAATTATTCCAAAACATATAATGAATCACTTAATACATATGTAATCACATCTTAAAATCATTAGAAATCACATACCCATAATTGATCAGAGCACAGTGTCACACATACACATCACATATTCTCACATACAATCCTGTGAGCAGATACTAACATCTAATCCCTGCTGGTGAGGGATCAACACATATTCTCACATACAATCCTGTGAGCGAATTTACACATATATCTGATATATCTGATCAATTCTAAAAACACTTATTTTGAGTCACATATCACAAATGTAAAGTTTATACAAAATATAATAATTCACTTGATATTAACAATTATTCCAAATACAGAGGCATATCAAAGATCGCAATATCAAATAGAACATAAATCAAAGGATGCTTGACTCTCTTAGGGAATGAATAAGAGCTGAAGAGTTTATATAAATATTTTTACAATTCTTGAGTAAGTTTGAAAACCCAATTTGCTAAAAGAAACGTCTTAAATACCATTTGAAAAATAAGAACATGACTTTGAAATCACTTAGTTTTAAACAAATTTAAAGAACAAGAACCTTTTTAGAAAACTTACTTTGAAACTCAATTATTTTTGGAAAATAGTTTAGTTTAGAAATCATCTTTTAAATGAGATTTTGACATTCAAAACATTATTTAAAATTTGAAGTTTCTCTTTAAAACATTGTCTAAAAGTCGAAGTTTCTCTTCCAATGATGTAAAAATAATGTTTTCGATAAACTTTAGAAAACGTAACCTTTAAAAACATAACTTTTGAAAAAAACTTTAACTTCTAAGAACCTAAAGAATAAAACTTATGCGTATTATGCATAATTACTTACTGCACTTGAATCACTCTGAAAGTCCAGCTGAAACACTCTCCAAATAGTCTCAAAATACTCTTAAATAGAACCTATAATCAATCATGAAAATTACTTAATATCCTCCACAAAATATAAATCTTATTGACTTATACAAATTGACTCACTAAAATTATATTTGCTGAACTAAATGATAACACTAATACAAAGCATCTCTACCAAAGAATATGTTTCCTTGAATTTATCAAAACTCAGGCCTAGCCGTCAATACTTTAGGATTTAATATATATCCCAATGAAAACTGTGGGGCAAAACTAATATGGCTTGTTCAGGGACTTAATATCAATGACCTTAATGTAATAAATATCTAAACATTATTTTGAAATGAAATTAGAATTTGGGTAAAAGAAACAAGTCTGTCATTAACCTTTTAAAGAATAGTAGACGTGTTGGACCTTAAGGAATCATTCTGTTTGGAATTTGTCAACACCTAGGCAATAGACTATTAAAGCTACAATAAGAAGAATAGGACGTTTACAAAAATAAAAGCTATTACGGTATGGAATCTATGGATTAGCAGCCCAAGAGTATAGCCCTGCGAAAATGATGCCAGCCTTATTCATGGGTTCAACAATTTCGGGTTTTGCTCTAGACTCCGAACAGTGGCAACCTAAGACTCCAGAATTATTAAAACAGTGCAAATTGTAATCTAAAAAATTACCAATTCAAAAATTTACACATCACTAAAGTTTTACATAAAAAAATTTTAACTCCTTAATTCTTTGTTTCTAATGGTGAGAAATCGTACCTTGAACAATCCGATTGCCTCTTCAATTGTATGTGCTCTAACTCCAAGGAAAAACACCTCATAGCCTCCTTGATAAAACCCTTTCTATGAAAACCCTAATTTATCTTTTCCTCTAACTTATATTTTAACATATCAGAGAAATAGGCTTGGTGGGGTAGTGGGCTGGAGTTTAAAATCCACTTGAGCTTATCTCTTTAGTTTCCAGGAAGCCCATAAAACATCTTCATCTTTTATTTATTTATTTATTATTTTAATTGCTGCACCAAATTGTATGCACTAAAGCTTTAATTTTCTCACCTATTTGTAGCACCACAAAATTGTTTACTCCCATCTTATTGTGCACACACATACAGTACCTCAACTCTATATTAAAATTGACAAGGTACAATGATAATCATAAAATCAAAATTGGGGTATTACACTTCTCCTCCACCTCCTCTAGTGGCTTTTGATTCTGAGGCTGAGGATGACGATGATGCTTCTAATGATGATGATGACGATGATGCTTCTAATGATGATGATGGAGATGCTAGTTCTACTGATGAGATGTCTACTTGACACTCTTACCCTTTGTTACTCGTGACAAAAAGGGGGAGTAGTTTTGGATATGAAAATAGTCATTCTTAGGGGGAGAATTAGTATATGACATTTTTGTTAGGGGGAGTGTTGATATCTGAGGGATGTAGTGAGAATTACTTGTATCTTTTTCTTTTCTCTACTTTAGATACATTTATTTTTGTACATTGGGTCTTGTGACTGTTATTGACATACATTGTACTTATTTTCTTTATATATTGATGTATGTTTCTTTCACCTACCTTTACATGTATTGTTTCTTTATTCTCTTTATGCACATCATTTTTATTACATGTATGCAATCTATTATTTCTGTTTCACACTAAGATGCCTTAATGAGTTTTGTTTAAAGTGTTTTAGAAATACAGGCTTGTCAAAGTTTACTTGCCATAAACTCTCTTCTTGTAAAGTTTTTCAAGAGTTTGGGTTAGGATAGATTTTATTGTATTCAACAAGTGAATATGAGTTGAGTGATTTATGACTTCTCTCATATGTTCATTTGTTTGTTGTGGTTTTGTCACGGATTGCCAAAGGGGGAGATTGTTAGGACATATGTGATTCACTTGTTAGGAACATATGTCACTATTTTATGTAATTGGCTAATCCTTTGACAAAATGCACTTTACTTGTATTTGGATAGGTTTAAGATGTGTTTAATACTTCAAGAAACTGTGTTTCAAGATCAAGTGTTGAAGACATGCAAGTCTGTCCAAGTTTCAAGCTGAAAAGTGCCTGTCATTAAAGCTTGACAGCTATCTCAACAGCTAGCCATCTATCGAGCTTTAAGAGTTGTTCCAGCCCCATGGCTCGACAGCAGCTTGACAGATAGGCATCTATCGAGGTTTATGAAAAACAAAATTTCAGATCTGTTTTGACTCTAATTCGTGATTATGTGTTTGGGCTTTCTTTTCTCACAACCCTAGACATATAAAAGGATTATTGAGAGCCATTCATCAAAAGGAGAAATCGTCACTACAGAACAAGTCCAATTGGGTATTGGGGTAAGGGTTCAATTGTAGCTTGGTATAAGGTACTAGGATTCTTTTACTTGTAACCGCTTGTTGTGATAATAGTGAAATTTCGGGAGTGGTGACCTTAAAATTACTCGGTGGGGTTTTTGCTATGTTGGTTTTCCCCATTTGTAAACAAATCACCATGTCAATTTATTTTCTACTGCATATTTAGTTTAATTGGTGATTTGTTTGTGCTACCACACATTTGCATGTTAATTTGATTAATTAATTAAACTTGGCTAATTAATCAACTAATTCATCACAAAGGGTCAATTTGTTTTTGGCCTATCAAATAATAATAATAATAATAATAATTAGATTTAAGGTTTGTTTTTTTAATTTATTTTATTTTTTAGTTTAAATTTTTTGAGCTGGCTTTTTTTATTAATTTAAATGCTAACGTGGCATATAAAAATGCTAAATATAATTTATTATTATTATTATTATTTTATTAACCACGTCAGCATATAACATGCCAACAGTGCACTCCGTTTGCCACGTATGCATTTTTTGTTACTGGGTTAACGGCAAGGACCAAAATAAAATCGATTTTCTGATTTTAAGGACTGACGTAGGAGCAAAATCAATTTAGGGACCAAAACGAGAATTGGCCTAAAATATAGGGAGTAAAAGTGCATTTTCACCTTTTTAAAAATGGTATTTTTCATACAATATGATCAAAGTTGCCAACATGTTTTATTTATTTTTTATTTATTTATTTATTTATTTTTATTTGGATGATGTTTCTCCAACTTAAAATGAATTACTGGCTTCCATGGATGGCACCTATTCTTTGAACTTGATTTTAGGTTTCTTTTGATTCTATTCTTTTAGAAAACATATACATTCTCCAATTGTAAGTTTTGGTTTGGTTGACAGATCTTGAATTGGCAAGCAAGCAGAAGATACCTTTAATAGTTTTAAGGTTGGTAATCAAAGTCATTCATTAACCTAGCAGATGTTCAAGATTGTGTTTGGTTCTAAAGGGGTGGTTTCTCTCTCTACTATTCGATGATTTTTTTTTAAAATTTTTAATTTATTTTTATTTTTATTTATCTTGGGTCTCATATTGTTTTTCTCATTGTTTCATCAAATTGTAGAATTCAGTTTAATTCAAGGTCATCAAAGCTGTTGGCCAATATAATGTACTCATGGGCCTATCTGTTGGGAACTTAATTGGTTGATGAGATGAAATGGTAAGTGTTTTTGCTGAATCATCTTTTTGGGTTGCTTTGAATTAATTTATTCTATAGGCGTTCTTTTGGTGTTGCATAACATATGCTCGATGAAATCTCTTTTAAATTTGATGCGAAATCTTTCCATTCAAAGTTTTTTCCCCTCCTCATGTTGTGATAAATCTAAGTAGCTATACTATGGTTGTAAAAAAAAATTAATTTTTCTATGCAATGATTAATTTGGTTATAATAGAAATTTCCCAAATATATTTATTTAAATAAAATATTAATTTGATTGTAGACAACTTAACTACTTTTATGACTCCATGAATTGACTAATATGTCATTTACTATGATATACAACAAATTTTGTGCATATTGTTTATAGGTTTAATTTTCTTTTTTGCTTGCTTTACACTTCCTACAAATGGTTTAATTTTTTTTTTTCATTGCTTGCTTTGACTAATTTTGCTTATTGTTGATTTCATCAAAGAGTAGTATTACCAACGAAAAAAAGAAAAAAAAAAAAGAAAAAGGGAGAATTGAGGCTGTGGGTCATAATAGGTAGGCTTTTTATTTATTTATTTATATTTTTAAATGTACTGTTATGGTTTTATGAGATTGTTATGCCCCTTTGTAAATTATTAGCCATTTGCTCCAACCTCTAAATTTGGAATGATGTCCTAGGACTATATAATGGTTGTTGGAGCATCAAAGCTAACTGTAGTGGCTGATGTTGATAGGTTTTCCAATATGAAAAGGTAGAATGTTGGTGAGTTTTATTTAGTTTCAATTTATTTATAATGTATAAATTGTGTTTCACATCTCCGACCTTATGAAGTTTGACGAGTCCAAACAAGTTCATATAAGTACACTTTGGTGAGATTTTTTATCTTCAAAGAATTGGCATAACAATTATCATGGAATTTATTGTAGCATAGGAACTATAAAGCAATATGCTATACATAGCCATGAATTTTGATTGGGTAAAATACTATTTTGGTCCTTAAATTTTGAAATTTTTTTTTTCGTCCCTAAATTTAAAAAAAATTCTTTTTTCATCCCTAAACTTTGTAAAGAGTTTTTTTTTTTTTAAAAAAAAAAAAAAAAAAATCTTTTAGAGACTATTTTGAAATTTTTTTTTTCGTCCCTAAATTTAAAAAAAATTCTTTTTTCATCCCTAAACTTTGTAAAGAGTTTTTTTTTTTTTAAAAAAAAAAAAAAAAAATCTTTTAGAGACAAAAATAGGGATGAAAAAGGAATTGACTTCAATAATTTAGAGATGAAAAGTAAAGTTTAAGGACATAAATAAAACATTTTCGATAGTTTAGGAATGAAAAACGAACTTTTCAATGGTTTAGGGACAAAAAATGAACTCCTTAAAGTTCAGGGATGAAAAACAAACTTTTGATAAAGTTTAGGGACCAAAATAGTATTTTACCCATTTTGATTATATATATATATATATATATCTATTATACCAAGCAATAATTGATGCTTTTGAATGCTTCATATTCTATCCACAATTTGTTCGGTTTTCATGGATAATCTATTATTTCGGGTTTAGGTTATTCTTGATACTCAAATTCAGAGTTTGAACTTTTGGATTAAGTTTACTATAAATGATTACATCATTGTGGTGTCCTTCATTGCTGTGAGAAGTAAATTTTGACTTGAACGAATAAGATGAACTAAAGTATATATGAATGAAATAAGATGCATGTGGCTGTGGTGTCAATTGCCATTACTTGTATTCTATACCATATATAAACTCTACAATGACATAGCTCTTCATTATAACAAATGGTCTTGGTTGATGAAAGTGGAAAATCACCGCAGACAAAAATTGAAACTGCTATCTTTATTTTGAACTTATATGTGCTCAATTAGGATTGATATATATTGGTCACGGTAAGCAAAGAAAACAAAACTTATTTTTTATTTTGCACACATGCATGCAATGAATATATGAATTGGAAGGTTTCAGTCAATTTGCTAGATAATGTCTTCCAAATCTTTTTCTCATTGCTTCACAGAATTAACATCTCGTGTTGATGGTGTTTGATGATGTGTAAGGCTATAAGATGTTGAAACATAAGAAACTCTAGGATCTTTTGTTTTTGGTTTTGCATAGTAAGGGCATGCAATTACAAAAGGCAAACCCACTCACACTCCAAATTAGAAAAAAAAGGGCACTTAGATTTGGGCAAAAGTGACTTTTATTTACTTGAAATCATTGGCTGAAACTATTTCAATTAAAATTGTTCATATGTAGGTTTAAAGAAAAGAGATGGGACTCTAGAAGAAGGATGCTTGGGTGAAGATTGTTAGGTGAATGATCTCCAAAATCATATAAGTGTAGAATATATTTATGTAATGAGGTTTATTTATTTGTAATAATTTATAATAGAAAATAACGTTAATTTATATGTAATATGAAGTCGTATAGATTTGTTGGTGCAAAAATGAATGTAGACTTTGCATAAAATTCTCTCATTGCCTTGATTTTTCTTTTTTTTTTAATATAAAAAAAATTACCATCTTTATTTTTATGTTGTATTCTCTTTTTTCTTTTAGTTTATTTTTGCTAGGCTAATTAGGCTCTTATTGATATTTGATTTCCTTTAAGCTCATATTCCATGTTAATTAGAATTAGAGGTGCATGTTTAAGAAGAATAAAAAGAATAGATGCGATTCTAGAATGATATTTATGTTGAAATTTGAAAATCCTTTATTTTTTATGATGGCATAATAGTGTTTTAGGTCTAACTATAGTAGATAGCATGCTTGATCCTAAAAAGTCACAATTATTATTTTTTAAGACCTTAACATTATTAAATTGGTCTCTTCAATTTTTGGGAAATTATTCTAAAAGCCTTTCTAAGCATTTAGATTCATTTATATTAGTTTATTTTTAATGTAGTCACACATTTGTTTTATCTTTGTTATTATAAATATAAGTGATTTTAAATTTAATTATCCCGTACATCGCATGAGTTAGCGATTAGTTCAAATAACTTTTAAGCAGCAACTGGTGTATAAAGCATGCATATGTGTACGGACTTGTGATGCCCAAGCACATTTGGGCATTAAGCTCTAACGCAATAGTGAGGCCCATAATCCCTGTACGGACCTGTGATGCCCAGGCACGTTTGGGCCCTAAGCTCTAACGTGATAGTGAGACCCATGGTCCCCATCCCCCTTCACCCAGGATCCCAGCTTAGGCCCACGCGGATTGCAAGCCCGGATTTCATCACTCAATCTTTGCTTGGGGGACCTTCATCGGGCAATGAGGGAAGAATAACGTCTGAACATCCCATCCCAAATGTGCCCGGTAGCACCTAGGAGCGTCACAGCTGAACATGTCTGCTGGAGTGGGAGCCAAGTTCCAAGGCCACTCTCACTTCGTCCCACTCCCACCTAACCACACACCTATGGTTGATGATATTGGACCTCACATTACACTAACTGCAAAAGTAATCACAACACCCCACTAATTAGAATGCTATAAATAAGAGAAGTTGGAGAAGAAGAAGGGGTTGGAAAAAGTTTGGAGAAAAGAGAGAGAGAGAAAAACGAATAGTAGGAGGAAAGAGAAGGAGGAGGGCAGCAACGTAGGGAGAGAGAAAAGTGATCTCATTGAGTCTCTTTGTCAAGAACAACCCAAAGTAGGAAATCCAAACCCACCATACAAATAAATTGAGAGCCCAGACGAGATCTCAGCCCAATAGCCTCATTTTTGGTGCGCACAATATGTATATGTCATTCTCATTAAAATGAAAACTTTTTACAGGTGGAAGTGAAAATAGGTTGGAACTTGCTTCATTGCTTCTATTAAATATTGTGAAAGAAAGAGAGTAGATAATTGATGAAGAGAAGCATGAGAGAGAGCGAGAGAGAGAGAATAGCAAAAATGATGTGATTCAGCTTGAGGGCCTTTGTTCACAAGAGGAGCCTTTAGTGAATACATTTATACAATACAAATTGTGTCACAAAGTATCCTAATACAAATTGTTTCACAAAGTATCCTAGTGGGGTATACATAGGGATTAGGCTAATCCTAGTTGGACCTACAATAGACATTTTTGATCATTACACGTAACAAACTTATGCCTTTAACATTCCTCTTAAACTCAAAAATTGACTTTATGCTGTCTAGAGTTTCGTATATAAACTTCTGAAGATTTCTTAAAGATGCCTTGAAAGTGATTATGAATGACCAAGATCAGATACAAATATACAACGTAGAATGAATCGTCCAAATTGGAAGAATGATGATGGAAGGATGTTGGAAGACAACTACATGGGAATGAAAATGGCTGTAGCAAGAAGCCAAGAACTACTATGAATAGAATAGGCCTAATTGGAAAAATTCAACCATAGTCAACTTTCAAAGATTTGGTTCATTAATTAGGTCAACGGTCCTATTTAAAGGTCTGGTTCAGTTTAGATTCATGGTTCAGAATCAGCAATGAGCCGATGTGGTATTCAGTATTTGGATCGAATTGATTCAGGTGTTCAGTTCAATCGAATTGCTATTTTTCTTCTTTCGGCATGTGTAGGAAGTTCTGGGTTGTTGGGCTCATGGTTATGGGCTGCAAAAATTTGCATTGTGGGTTTTGGTAGGTAGAAAATTGGATTGATGCGGTGAATCTAAGTGGAAGAAATTAAAATGTTGGATCTAATGGCTCTAATACCATGTCAAATATTGTGAAAGAAAAATTATAGAAAATTGATGTAGACAAGGAAGAGAAATTTGATGAACCACGTTGGCAGGAGAATCCTTCAATGCTTACATCTTTACTATATGAAATGTGTGTTACAAAAAACCATGAACAAGTATCTATAGGGATTAGGCTAATAACCCTTATTGTTGGGCCTTCTGCTTTATTATGCGTAACAAGCCCATATTTTTATTTTTTTTTTTATTTTTTTTTTCTAAACTCACTTATTTAATTAATTTTTTTAAGATAGTTAGATAGTAGATAAGGAGACAAAGTTCAAAACATAGACATGAAATGTCCCTCTTGGTAAGAGTTTAGGTATTGGTTTTTAAAATGACATGAAAACTGTGGTTTAAAAAAGTGTTGTGAAAATACATATTTAAAGTACTCTTAATGCAAAAAATGTGATTGGTATTATGTTTCTAATAATATATTTTCAAAAGTGAAAAAACACATATGGGTTCCACTGTTTTCCAAAAAATTACAAGAATGCTACTCAAAATTGTTACTTGAAAACTGAACACTCTTCTTGAGATGCTATCAAAATACAATGTTTCTAAATTGAGAATTGTGACTCAAACACACTTTTTTAAACTCTCTTAGCATTCATGTTTATTTTTATTTATTTTTAATTTTTTGTTAATTTTTTGGCTCACAGTTTTTAGTATTTAAACACTGAAAATTGTTGTTTGAGCTCCCTAACCAAATATGACTTGCGCTTGGTTATCACTTGGGGGCCGTTTGGTTGGAGATTTCTAGTATTGTTATTTAAAATGATATGAAAACTATGGTTTAAAAGGTGTTGTGAAAACATGTGTTACAGACTTACAGTATTCATAAAACAAAAAATATGTTTAGTACCATGTTTCAAATAACATGTTTTAATGTGTGAAAAAACATTGAAGTCTTGGATCCAATCACATTTATAAATTATAATTATACTACCAATGTTTGATAGAAATCGCATTTGCGTTGCGTTTAAGAAACATGCATTTTTGATGGGGCAAAGAACTGTACCAAAGGCCAACAGGCACTGGTTAGTCTCTTCTTTAATACTTGTACAATATGTTTACCTATTCAACGTTTAGATGACTCTACCCAAACTCTGTTGGCTCATCCTAGCATTAATTCCCCACTATCACACTTCTTATAACTATTACTTTTATATTTATATACTTACTTATGCTTCTGTCACAGCCACAGGTGTGAATTTGTTTAATGTCTCAAAATTTAGATGTTTGAAAACTCATACGCTAGAATCAGCCTATATTTATTAATATTAATGCAATATGAAGCTACCACACGGTTTTAATTTATTAATCCATATGTCTTTTTCTCAGACCAAACGAGTAATGTTGTCACTTGCGATACAAAGTTAGTTAAGCTCAATTAATTTCACCAGTGTTTGCCTATTTTATTTGCAACCTTTGGCACATCAAGCCAATGAGGAAATAATTAATATATACATGCATGCTTTATGACACCCATTTCTTATTTTGTTTTTCACACAATTTGAAGCCAAACTTTGGTCAGTTGGTATGATTTGAGCATACTAATTAAACTAATCGGCAATATGAAATTCATAAAATGAACACAGGGTTTTACTCGACAATACTAGCTACCTTAAATTTATGTGCGTTGCTTCATGCACACACATCTCAAGCACACAGCTAAAAAACACAAAGCCCATGGGTGATGTTATATGAATTATCTTGAAGTTAATATTGAGATAATTCGAAATGTCTAAATTTGTGTGTGGATTTTTATTGTAAATATATATTTTACATGAATCTGTGTGTTGAGTCTTCTATAAATTAAATATGATTAGATATTTATTTAAACTAGGCTACAGAATGAAACATACTGCTTAAAATATAGAAAACTTTAGAAACACGTCTAAATTTACATCAAATTTCACAATACGTTTAAATGTTAACTTATGATTGGTGCACAATAACTTTCCTATTTGTATTGTAATCTAATTACAAATATTTTATAAAATTGGGCATTGGTTTGATTGTGTCCTTAGGCGGACTGTTAAAATATTGATGCAGGATCACATCCCATGTATAAAAGCTAGCTACCCTTGAAATGAAGATTAGGAATACATTATAAATATAAAATCGAAGGGTAGTTTACTCTTTCTTCTTTTTCATAATTTCTTAGTAAATCTCAGGTATAACTAGGGAATAAAATAAAAGTATTAGCGTTGGCTATCATGTTATCTACCTATATACATTTCAACTTTCAAAATATCTCTCAAGAGAAATATTAAATGCAATATGTATATGCATGATGTATGGTCTATATTTCTTTTCTTTTTCTATTTTTTTCCCCCTTCCTATTGGTTGTTGACATGCTAGAGTTAGGTGTGATGTGACTTGTAAGTACTTACGAATGCAAGACATTTAAATAAAAGAAACACTTTTAGGCGACCCAAAGTACGTCCATCTTAGTATACTTTCAAACTGGACTTAGAAGTATTACTATTAGGTATTTCTAGAATATAACTTACATAATAGTAACTAATAATTACTCTAGGAATAGGCTTGAAAAATTAACTGAAGTTTCCAATTTAGATCCCAAAGGCCTCAACGAATTCGATTGATTCACTCGTTGGTTAAGGTAGTTAATTAACACTAGGTTCGAATCACAATTAAGTTACAATTTGATCACGGAGAAACATGTTACAAAGAAAAAAAAGAAAGAAAAAGAACAAGCACAACTAAATAGAAAAAAAAAAAAAATTTTGTTTTATGTAGGGACAAGAATCACAAAAAAAAAATCCAAAAAAAAAAAGTTGTTGCGGTGTAAACTATACTCACATGACATCTCCGTAAATGTAGACGGACACTGTACCGATCTTCCTACTCCTACTAAAAACTACAAACCTCTGACAGATGTCTTTTATGTGATCCATTTTGCAAATGATTGCCACCTATGGATTAATCCATTGGCCAGTCCAAGAGCTTATTGAAGATTTGAAGTCGTCTTTGTGTTTCATTGATCAAAGTTTAATACACATAGCGGGTGATCGAGTTGTTGGATCAAAAGCCTCTCAAGTTGTCTGATCAATTTTGCAACGGTCTTCCTCGCTTGAAAATAGGGTTAAATTTTGGCTTTTAACACATGTTGGGATTAGGTTGAAGTGACTACAGAATCATCCCTAAAAATAAAAGTCCGTGGAACCTTTCATAATGAGGTTTGCTTGATTGAGTTATCACCAAGTGATTAATTAAATTTTTTTGGCTAACATTCATTTTCGCTCGATTGAACTCTGAATTTCACTCGAGGGAAGTTTTCAGTCTTGTACAGTGAAAAAGTTTCAGTCTTTAACCTATTTTACATCCTTACAAATTATAGAGTAAATGACACAAAATATTACAACACCTTTTGTTATGGAATCAGTTAACACTAAATTTCCTAACAAAAACAATATTGAAGACAAGCAATCTAAGACAACCTGTGTGTTGTATGCGAGCCCACGCATAAAGGTTGGCTTGAGTGTTCTGTATATCTGCCCATGAAGCCATGAACTCAATCAACCAAGAATTAATTAGTCTGATTTAGCTAACCCCTAAACTTCCTTTGCAGCTTTTCTAAGTTTCCCATGACGTAAAATCCAGGAATATGATGTTTGGTCGTGTTGTCCCTATTATTAAGTTGTGATCTCTTTCCCAATATTTAAGTCGATAAGCTAACAACCTTAGCTATATATAGTAGCCGTTAAAAAGAGTAAAGCAAATTATCATTAGCTCTTCTTAGAAGATCCTAGCCAAAACCTGCTTTCTTTGTTTATATCTACTCACCATGCAACATAGGAAATCTTTGCAAAGTGAAGTTTACACTGAAGTTAATGTACCATTTTCATGGGAGGCCAAACCTGGGGTTTGCAAAGTCACAAATCAAGCTTCTGGTATATCTATTACTCGGCAATTTACAATATCAAAGCTGCCTCCTCCTCCTCCTCCTCATCATCATCATCATAAACTATGCACGCCTCAGCATTCAATAAGTAGTACTGGTTCTTTTAGAATAGGGGTTAAGAAGGATGAGCCTGTGCCAGACCCTTTTCTTGCAGCTTATGAGAGATGCACAAAGACCCCTGATAATCCTAAATCATCTAGCAAAAAAAAGAAAGATGATTGTTTTGGGAAGAGAAAGATCATGCTTGCTCTTTCTTGTAAGCATTCATGCGATGTTTGGGAAGATAATCTAGTGAGAATCGCTAGGTTTCCAAAATGCTTTGCTAGAGAGTGAATTAATGATTGATCCATTTGTGAAGATTGACAACGGTTTGTTAGTTTTTATCTCTGGATTAATTGATACATTTATTGATTGGTTGCTGTAATGATATTACTAGGATGTGTATGTTTTTATTAATTTCAGTAAAGAAAAAAAAAAAGTTTCAAATAAACTGTCGGTTCAAGCTTTGTGTCCAAAGCATTGCCTAGCAATTTAATGGCTCAATCAACTAGTACTAATTGTTAGAATTGTGTGGTTAAATAATTAAATTTACTATATTTTCATAGTTTAATTTTTTGAAAAAATTGATAATTTAACATAGTATTAAAATATGAGATCTTGATTTCCTTTAATTTGGGAGAATTAATAATTTAACACTAATATACTTTTGTGAGTTTGTCTAGAAAAATTTATTTGGTTGAACATTTTTGTCCAATTTTAGTAGTGCTTGATGTCTTTGCTGGGATAATTTCTAATCCTAGCTGGCACCCTCCCATCCATACACTAAAGTCACTTAGCAGTCAACAATCATAACGATTCCAATTCTAAGAAATATTATATAGTAATTGTTTGAAGGAATATGTTAAAATGGGTGCTCGATTGTATTCACTAAGAAAGAATCAAGCCGGTCTCATTATATTAAAAAGTCGTTAATGCAAATAAATAAACATTCTTTGATTGAATGTTGTGCAATTCCCTAAAAAAGTTTATTGATTATAATAAAAAATTAAATTAAAACTAATGTACTTTGATACTCATTAACTGAACTCTTATTTAATTTAATTCCTTTCACATTATAAAATTCTATTGTTTCATTGTTACTTTCTTGATTTTGGAAGTTATCCTCTATTGTATGTCAAGGTGGGACAGAGTTCTTCGCATCAGGCCGGGTTTCTCTAGGAACATCATCTTCTTTAAGAGAAAGTTGATTTTCTTTTCCCCATTGTTCAATTGTCTCTTTCTCTTTCTCTATATAAAAATTTATAAGCTAACAACCTTTTCGGACTATTATTATAAAAAGCATGCATGAAGCACACCAAACTCTTTTATTAGATCTTATCAAATCATCATCCCTGTGTATGTAGTATCCACTCCCCTTGCGACAAAGTAGCTTTATAATTTATCGAAGGAAGGTTTCCTCTAAAAAGTGATGCATTTCCTATGCAAAAAGTATCTTATATAAGGCAACATTATTTCTCTTTATTATATATTTTACACGTACATGAACCTTACATAGACTTGAAAACGATGTTGCATATACCCTATTGCTACAACCTTCTAGGAAAGATCTTTTAAGGTCTGGTTATTGGGGCAATTTACATTAAAAAGATACAGTCTCTTCCTTGTTTGTTAAGCATGTTTGGTGGAATAATAAGTTTTGATCACAACTCATCTACGCGCAGTTCAGCTTCCAATGAACTAAAAAATGGGACATCAGTAATTAATGTGGTGCAATGTCAATTATTGGACTGTGACATTTACGCATATCACATAGGGTAAAAGACATGAAAAAGATCCTTTTTGAGAAAGTATTTCACCCCTCATTATTATTAAGATTTATTCATTTGATCTTTTAATGTATAAAATATTATATCACCGCCATCTTCCCCTAGCACAAAGTGCATGGACTCTTGGGGGTAGGGTTCAAGCGGGTAGAATAGTTATTACTTGTATTTTTAACCATTCCTCACAGTATGTATTGACTTGCCTACAAAATGTATAGAATATCCTATAAAATAATACACAAAATTTCCCATAATATTGAATACACGTTTAACTTTATAATTTACAGTTTCTCAAAAAAAAAAAAAAACTTTATAATTTATAATATTTAATCTAAACCTTTCAATGAATCTATCTTAAATGTAGATAAATTCTATATGTAGGGACTAGATTTGGGACACTTCTTCAGGTTGAGAGAGTGGACCCAAGCCCAGCTTGTCCTTCAATGAATTTATAGAGAGTGGGCTCAAGAACTAGGCCCTAGTAAGGGCTACAACTGCCCTGCATGGTTGCATGTGGATTTATCAACTTAAACATGGACTGGGATGCACTATGATGCTCCTCGGACTGGTCTTCCGAGACTTGATGTTCTTATTACTTCTTTTAAGATTGATTACAAAGGTTCAGAGGGCACAGGTCACTATAGAACTTCTTAATGCCAATCTCCCGTCCCCCTTTCAGGAGAGACTCCTTACGTTATATACCTCTCTAAACTGATCCTAACCCTCCATTTGTTGATCAGTCAGACCACCACTTGAGAGCCTGTCCCATCAGTCGCATCCCTATTCCTCCAGTGGGTTGCAGCACCCAAGGCAGCACTGTTCAGGAGTCCTGTGCTCATTAATGCGGCCAGGACGTTAGTTGAGGGCATTCAATGCAGAGGTGACAGCTCGCCTAAGGCTTGCTCCTTCGCCGTGCTTCCGTCGCCGACGCGTGGCACTGGACCCTCTCTTCCTTGGATATTCAAGAAGACCCCTCTTTGGTGGGGTGGTGCTCGTGTTCTTTCGAGGTCTCGGATGCCCGGGGACGGGGCCATCCTCGGATATGTTCCTCGGGGGCCGGTCCTCGCGTTTTCATCCTCGGACCCCTCATGCATCCTCGGCGTGGGCCCCTGGGCCTGGCTTGGAGTGGGTCAAGGCTGCCTGATTTTCTGGCCCCACACTATATAATTTTATTTTTTATTTAGAAAATGAAAAATTCTATATTTGATTCATATAGAAATCAAACTAATCTAATTGGTACAAAATACAAATTTTATTATTATTATTATTATTATGGAAAAGTATACAAAACCCACCCTATGTTTTATTTATAGAACACTTAACCCCCTAAAGTTTTGAATGTAACACTTAATATCTTAGTGCAGTATTGTTTTATGTGTAAAATATTAAATATCTGTTAAAGTAAATGGTGAGTTGCGATCATGTGAAGACACATGTCCATATTTAGAATTACATTTTCACATAAAACAATATCACATAGGGAACAAAATCCTCTCAATTTCAAGTTTGCTCCATTTTGTCCATTTCAAAATTAAGATTTTATTTTTTCGATTATTTAACAATGTATACACTATCATGTTATTTAAAATTTTAAATAATATAATTGTTTGTAGTTTGTACATCTTTCTTTTTCAAATATAAATAGGGTCATTAAAAACAATAGCATATGAAGTGTTGCACTCAAACTCTGTAGGAGTTCTGTGTTTGTAGAAAAAATCACATGTTGGATTTGTATACTTTTCCCTTATAATAATTTTCAATCAAATTGATTGGTCATCTTTCAAACTTCTATCATTTGATAAATGGCATTAATTATCCTCTGCCCAAAGAACAAGATTTTTCTTTTTCTGGAATATCATATAGAAAATTCCAACCTGTTATCAAATATCTGTTAAAGTAAACGGTGAGTTGTGATCATGTGATGACACATGTCCATATTTAGAATTATGTTTTCACATAAAACAATACCACATGGGGAACAAAATCCTCTCAATTTCAAGTCTGCTCCATTTTGTCCATTTCAAAATTAAGATTTTATTTTTTCGATTATTTAACAATGTATACACTATCATGTTATTTAAAATTTTAAATAATATAACTGTTTGTAGTTTGTACATCTTTATTTTTCAAATATAAATAGGGTCATTAAAAACAATAGCATATGAAGTGTTGCACTCAAACTCTTTAGGAGATCTGTGTTTGCAGGAAAAATCACATATTGGATTTGTATACTTTTCCCGTATAATAATGTTCAATCAGATTGATTGGTCATCTTTCAAACTTCTATCATTTGATAAATGGCATTAATTATCCTCCGCCCAATGAACAAGATTTTTCTTTTTCTGGAATATCATACAGAAAATTCCAACCTGTTATGCAATTTCTTTTCTAGTGTAAAACAATCACTAGTTTGTTGGGAAATGTTAGTTTAGTCCAACTGTTGTCAATTTTAGAAAAAAAGCAATTTTTATGGATTTACTACTTGTTCAAGAAATACGTCTTTGACATTCCTAGACTAATAGAATTACCAATTACACAGAGAGCTGGGCGGCAAATAAAGAGTAGGTTCATGTCTCCCTCAATCTCAATCCCAATTACGTACATCGACACAGTCAAATATCACCCCCAACCTTCTCATTTTGCCCTTGAACTTCGACCTTCGCAATTTTGTTACGTGCCGCTTGAACTTCTTTTCTATCTACTTCATTAGCGACAAAAATATGAAGACACCACAAACTTCGTAATATTTCTCCAAAAAAAATAAAATAGGTTATAATTGGTATACAATAAAAGTGATATTAGTGCCTAAATTAATCCTCACATTAATAATTTGTAAAAAAAAAATATATGAAATTTATTGTGGTTATAACATTTTTTTTAGAGAGTTTTAATCTATGACGTCCACTTCTGATAATAGTTATTTATCATCAGATCAAGACACCAATCGGTTTTTAGTGTAGGCGAAAATTGAACTCTAAATCTCTTATTCAACTATAAAAAATTTTCTATTTGAACTAGCTGGAATTCATCTATAAAATTATTATTGTAGTCGTAACATGGTTGTTCTATTAAGCACTTAAGGTAGTTTTTTTTTTTTTGGTATAACTTTTTATAATTTACAGTTTCTCAAAAAAAAAAAAAAAAACTTTATAATTTATAATATTTAATCTAAACCTTTCAATGAATCTATCTTAAATGGAGATAAATTCTATATAATTTTCTTTTTTATTTAGAAAATGACAAATTCTATATTTGATTCATATAGAAATCAAACTAATCTAATTGGTACAAAATACAAATTTCATTATTATTATTATTATGGAAAAGTATGCAAAACCCACCCTATGTTTTATTTATAGAACACTTAACCCCTAAAGTTTTGAATGTAACACTTAATATCTTAGTGCAGTATTGTTTTATGTGTAAAATATTAAATATCTGTTAAAGTAAATGGTGAGTTGTGATCATGTGAAGACACATGTCCATATTTAGAATTAGATTTTCACATAAAACAATATCACATGGGGAACAAAATCCTCTCAATTTCAAGTTTGCTCCATTTTGTCCATTTCAAAATTAAGATTTTATTTTTTCGATTATTTAACAATGTATACACTATCATGTTATTTAAAATTTTAAATAATATAATTGTTTGTAGTTTGTACATCTTTATTTTTCAAATATAAATAGGGTCATTAAAAACAATAGCATATGAAGTGTTGCACTCAAACTCTGTAGGAGTTCTGTGTTTGTAGGAAAAATCACATGTTGGATTTGTATACTTTTCCCTTATAATAATGTTCAATCAAATTGATTGGTCATCTTTCAAACTTCTATCATTTGATAAATGGCATTAATTATCCTCCGCCCAAAGAACAAGATTTTTCTTTTTCTGGAATACCATACAGAAAATTCCAACCTGTTATTAAATATCTGTTAAAGTAAACGTTGAGTTGTGATCATGTGATGACACATGTCCATATTTAGAATTACATTTTCACATAAAACAATACCACATGGGGAACAAAATCCTCTCAATTTCAAGTCTACTCCATTTTGTCCATTTCAAAATTAAGATTTTTATTTTTTCGATTATTTAACAATGTATACACTATCATGTTATTTAAAATTTTAAATAATATAACTGTTTGTAGTTTGTACATCTTTATTTTTCAAATATAAATAGGGTCACTAAAAACAATAGCATATGAAGTGTTGCACTCAAACTCTGTAGAAATTCTGTGTTTGCAAGAAAAATCACATATTGGATTTGTATACTTTTCCCTTATAATAATGTTCAATCCAATTGATTGGTCATCTTTCAAACTTCTATCATTTGATAAATGGCATTAATTATCTTCCACCCAAAGAACAAGATTTCTCTTTCTCTGGAATATCGTACAGAAAATTCCAACCTATTATTAAATATCTGTTAAAGAAAACCGTGAGTTGTGATCATGTGATGGCACATGTCCATATTTAGAATTACGTTTTCACATAAAACAATATCACATGGGGAACAAAATCCTCTCAATTTCAAGTTTGCTCCATTTTGTCCATTTCAAAATTAAGATTTTATTTTTTTCGATTATTTAACAATGTATACACTATCATGTTATTTAAAATTTTAAATAATATAACTGTTTGTAGTTTGTACATCTTTATTTTTCAAATATAAATAGGGTCATTAAAAACAATAGCATATGAAGTGTTGCACTCAAACTCTTTAGGAGATCTGTGTTTGCAGGAAAAATCACATGCATATTGGATTTGTATACTTTTCCCTTATAATAATGTTCAATCAGATTGATTGGTCATCTTTCAAACTTCTATCATTTGATAAATGGCATTAATTATCCTCCGCCCAATGAACAAGATTTTTCTTTTTCTGGAATATCATACAGAAAATTCCAACCTGTTATGCAATTTCTTTTCTAGTGTAAAACAATCACTAGTTTGTTGGGAAATGTTAGTTTAGTCCAACTGTTGTCAATTTTAGAAAAAAAGCAATTTTTATGGATTTACTACTTGTTCAAGAAATACGTCTTTGACATTCCTAGACTAATAGAATTACCAATTACACAGAGAGCTGGGCGGCAAATAAAGAGTAGGTTCATGTCTCCCTCAATCTCAATCCCAATTACGTACATGGACACAGTCAAATATCACCCCCAACCTTCTCATTTTGCCCTTGAACTTCGACCTTCACAATTTTGTTACGTGCCGCTTGAACTTCTTTTCTATCTACTTCATTAGCGACAAAAATATGAAGACACCACAAACTTCGTAATATTTCTCCAAAAAAAAAAAAAAAAAGGTTATAATTGATATATAATAAAAGTGATATTAGTGCCTAAATTAATCCTCACATTAATAATTTGTAAAAAAAAAAAAATATGAAATTTATTGTGGTTATAACATTTTTTTTAGAGAGTTTTAATCTATGACGTCCACTTCTGATAATAGTTATTTATTATCAGATCAAGACACCAATCGGTTTTTAGTGTAGGCGAAAATTGAACTCTAAATCTCTTATTCAACTATAAAAAATTTTCTATTTGAACTAGCTGGAATTCATCTATAAAATTATTATTGTGGTCGTAACATGGTTGTTCTATTAAGCACTTAAGGTAGTTTTTTTTTTTTTGGTATAACTATATATAGTTGTCTACGATGTTGACTAATTGGTCTTTTTTTTTTAAATTTTTCTCCACCTTCGTGTCTCTTCCTTTAATTTTTTTTAAAAAGCTAATATCAACCTTCCAACCTTCACGATTTAGTGCCTTCAAAAAGTAATTTTGTTGTACATGAATACGCCTGCTATATAAGAGCCTAAACCAACTCACAATTCTTATACTTCAAATCCATCACAAACAATAGTATACAATAATATGAGTCGCTCCAAGGCTCATTCATGGGGGACAATACCCTTTTCATGGGAAAATAAGCCTGGGGTCTCCAAGGTTACACAACAAGAGTGCCCTACAAAAGGTGACTTTGTGCTCAAGCTACCACCCCCTCCTTGTCCATCATCAGAAACTGCTAGGACTAATTCAGTCCATGATTTCCAAATCCCTCTCCCTCCTTGTGCTTTCCATCCTCCTTCAAGAAGTTCTTCCAAAAAGGGACTTAGAAAGCAAGAAGACCCTTTTCTAGCTGCCTACAAGGAGTGCACAAAGAGCATTAGAAATGGTAAGTCTGTTAAAAATGATGTTGGGTTTGGGTTCAGGAAGAACATGCTTGATTTCTCGTGCAAGCGCTCTTGCAGTGTTCGGGATGATAGTTTAGTGAGGATCTCTCAGCTTCCATTTGAGAGAGAATGAAGAGCTCCATAAATGAAGTTTGACATGTTCATCAATATATCCAAGAGTGGTTTGTTTTTGGCTCTTCTTGTTTGTCTGGTTTTTTACTTGTATCATGACAAATGGCGATGACAATTTTCAGATCATAAATTGCGTATATATATTTTTCTTGTGTATGTTCATGTGTTCTCTTTATTAATTTTAAAGGAACACAACTAAAAAAAGTTGTCTACTTAAATTAACTCACAAGTGGCCAGGTTAGATTTAAACCAATTTGTGACTATAAAATGACCTTTAAAGGTGTTTGTTCCAAATTTGCCTCATTAAAAAGTCATATAGCTTTCAAAGTAATGTAATAAGCACTTATTAGCCCATAGTATTGTTCATCCTTAGTAATATGATTTTTTTCCCCTTTCTAACCGAATATAAAGGACAAGTGGATGACAATTGTAGACATTGATCCCATCTCCAAAGGGAAAAATCATCTAATAGGACGATATCATGAGATATAAAACAAGGCTTGTATGTTTTTTCCTTTGATTTATTTAGTTTGTAAATGTGATTTCTATTCTTGGTTAGAAAAAAAATTCAATAAAATATCTTTTAATTCTATAACTATTATGACTGTTAGGTTAAGATAGCTTGATCCCGGTTAATTAATTCAATTACCCAAGTTAATTAATTAGGTCAAATTACATGCAAATCGTAGAGGCACTAACAAATTACTAAATAAACTAAATGCAGTGGAAATTAATTTGACATAGTGATTTGTTGACAAATAAGAAAAACATCTCGCAAGGCCAAAACTCCACCGGGTAATTTTAAAGTCATCACTCCCAAAAATTCACTAATCAATAATCAAGCGATTACTACCTTAGCATATCCCAAAGTACCAACCTACAATTAAACTTTTGTTCCAATACCCAATTGGACTTGTTTTTGTAGTAGCCTTCTTTCCTTTGTTTCACAAATCTTCAATCTGTGACTAACCCTTTGCACAAATTCTAGTATGTGACTAATTCTAGCAAATTAAATAATTGTTGTTGGCTGCAAAGTTTTTCACTTCATAAACGATGAAGATTAGAAAGCACTTGGTTACAAAACTTTATGGCGTACAAAAAAAATAGCTTCTCACAGAGAAAATTAAACTTTTGGTATCTGTATCCGTGTATGATGGCTTTTAAAATAAGTCTTATATGTGTCTAGAATTATAAGAAAAGAAACCCTAAACAAATACATCAACATGGGTTGAAATTTAGATCTGGAAATTTTGAATTCGTAAAGCTTGATTGATCGAGTTTGTGTCGAGTTGCCCAGTAAATCTCGATAACAACTTTTTGTTGAGCTATCTGTCAAGTTTCAGTAAAATAGCTTTTCTCCACTTGTTTCTTGGATTAATCTTTATGTCTTTAATACAACCACTTGATATGTATCAAACCCAACTTAGATCTACCAAATTTACAAGTAAAGTGCGTTTTGTTAAAGGATTAGCCAATTACATAGAAAATATTACCCTAACAATGACTAATTAAGAATCAATAAGATTGGTTAAGTCTACACTTGAAGTACAATAACTCGTTACAATTTTGAGACTTTACAACATGGATCAAACATTAATGCTAAATATTGAGGTCTCTTTTTTGCTTCATGGTCACTTGGTAGTCCCTCGTTTATTCCTAGACGTCTACTTGGAGGTCATAACGTAAGAGAATAGACTACAACATATCCTAAACCCAAGTCAAATATCTACATAGCATGGAGTTTTTGCCCAAAATTTTCTCGCACCTAGTGGATTGAAATTTGAACTCATGGTAAATATATATATATATATATAATTTTTTTTAACTTCATAATTGGGCTTATGGCTCTTAATTTTCCTATATTATGGGATGGACTCGCGACATGTGTTTCTCTTATATCATGGATTAGGCTCAAGGCCCATAATTTCTCCTCAATAGATCAAGGTTCATGACACACATTATTTCTCTGATCTCTTCATAAAATGAGTTTCCCAAATAAAATTAATATTTACACAAAATGGGGTTTGGAGGAAAACAACTTAACTACTAGACAACTAAAAAGTTTGGACAAAATTATGAGGCTCACACATGCTTCTCATTAAAGACCCAAACTCTATTGGGTGAAGTGTCACATTTGGACCAGAGACAGCACAACTCTTTAAGCCCCACTCCATTAAAAGACAAAACCCTAAGACAATTTGCAAAGTTTTAAAAAGTTTGATGCAAAGGATTTAAAAAGTTTTAAAATTAAATTAACTTCAATGTAACTTGGCTATTCAAATTTCACGTCATGCACAACGGGCAATAACTTTAAGTATTGTAAACAAACTTATTAATTTGTTAAACTTAAAAGCATTTCATGGTGTAGACAAAGTATCTCATGCTCCCAATCAATGTGCCCCTCTCACAATAGTATTTTTTTTGTGGACCTATCTTCCCCTCCTCGTAATTATATAAAATACTGTAATGTTCAAATGGAGGGTACACCAAATATAGTAAAAGAAAATTTAAAATAACATTAATATAAGTAGCCAAGAAAATTTAAAATAACATTAATATAAGTAGTACAATCAGGCATGACAATTAAGGAGATAACAAAAAATGATGACTTTAGTAGATTAAAATAGCAAAATATATATATATATATATATAACCAACTGTAATTGATCTCATAATTAAGTAGCAATAGCTTTTTTTTTCAAAATTTTGAGCTTAATTAAGGTTTTATTGTTATTGTTAAAATACAATCGTGTGAAACTAAGGTGACCTTATAGGCTTTCTAGCCTAGAGTGAGCTCTTAGGAATGTGCAATATGTTGCAAATACAAACACTTCAGTTTGAATTGTGACATTGCAGACGTTTTTTAAATTTCTATTTACAATTGCTTTAGTCAATCATAACTGCTGCCCATTTTATTAGTATATGTGTAGGTTTCGAATACATTGCGAAGAAGCCAAAAATCAGTTGGAATATTTTCTTATTTTGAAACAAATTTCTTGATTTGCCATTGATATAAACATTTGCTACTAAATTCAAACAATAGAAAGATTGAATATTCTACTAAAATTTTCAAACGAAATGTGATCCCACATCATCTATTTCTGTCGTTTAATTGCCTACAAACTAATTAATCAAATACCACCTTCTTCTCCAAGCAAATTTCTTCTTTACATGAATATTTAAATCACTTGTCTACCTCTTTCTTCTTTGACTATCTCCAAATTTAAATCAATTTTATACATAATCTTTTCTATCTTTCACGCATTTCATGCGTGTGCTCCAAGCCTACTATACCATATAACCAACGATATGCCTCAAGGCATCTCAAGCTCAAAAATTGTTAGAGAGAGTAAGGAGCTATAATGTCAAGTGAAATTGTGTCTTCAAATCTCACCATTGATGCTTATGAATATCTTCAGATTATCAACAATTCAGATGGCACGATCACACGTAACCCCAACAGATATCCAAACACCTTAGCTACACCTAATCCAGACCACACCACCCTCGTTCTCTCCAAAGACATCCACATCAACCAATCAAATAACACTTGGGTTCGAATATTCATACCCCAAAACACACCGGATACTTTCTCAAACAAAAAACTATCCCTCTTGGTGTACTACCGTGCGGGAGGGTTCATACATTGTAGTGCAGCCTCAACAATTTTTCACAATTTTTGCACAAAAATTGTGATTGACCTCCACATGGTCATTGCATCAGTCGAGTATCGGCTCGCTCCAGAGCATCGACTGCCAGCTGCATATGATGATGTTGTGGAAGCGTCGCACTGGATCAAAACCACCCATGATAAGTGGTTGAAAGAGTATGCTGATTTCTCCAACTGTTACATTATGGGAAGTAGCTCAGTAGGTAATATAGCCTACCACGCAGGACTACGTGTAGCTGCAGAAGTGGACCATTTTGAGCCGTTGATGATGATCAAAGGGTTGATATTGCACCAACCATTTTTTGGTGGGACCCAGAGAACTGGGTCAGAATTGAGGTTGGTCAATGACCCTAGGCTGCCCCAAAGTGTACTTGATCTGATGTGGGACATGTCCTTACCAATCGGGGTTGACCGTGATCACTAGTATTGCAATCCAACGGTGATGGGTGGGTCAGAACTCTTGGACCAGATCAAACGGCTGGGGTGGAAGGTTTTGGTAACTGGCTGTGATGGGGACCCACTAATTGATCGTCAAATTGAGCTGGTCAAAATGTTGGAGGCAAAGGGTGTACAGGTAGTGGGTCATTTTAGTGTAGGAGATTATCATATGGTGCATGTCACTGATCCCTCCAAGGCTGAGGCACTGCATGCAGTGCTTAAAGGATTCATATTTTCTTAGGTGGCTACTTAGAAATGATAGCTGGTGGTGTTAATTTATTAATGATTGCTTTCAGTTAATACAAAAATCAACAAAATCTGGCTTATAGCTCATAAAAATAACCAAATAAAGCAATTTGTATGTTTATGTTAATTTAAAAAAAAAAAAAAAAAAAAAACCTTATGATTTCTGTCATTGGTATTATTATGTTGAGAATTTGTTTGGATTTCGAATTGTTATACTGAGCATCATCTTTTTCTTCTTTTAATGTAAAAGGTGAAGAATCAATATATACAAGTCAATTTTACAAATTTCACTGATATAGTATTTGTTTAAGTTTGGAATAAATGGGATTTATTTGGAAATAATTTATATTTTAGGGAAAAGAATAACAGGGGAAACATTCTGATCTATGTCAATTGTCACTATGCATGAATTTTAGTTGGGCTAGCCCAAGACTGGTATGCCCATCAGTCCATGCCCAAATAAGAACTATGGTTAGTCTTTTTCCAAGTGTAGAAATGGGTTTACCTAGGCTGAGTAAGTAACCGCCCCACGCACCCCTCCCCCAACACCCCCCCCCCCCCCCCCCCCCCCCCCCCCCAAAAAAACACAAAAAAAGAAAAGAAAAGTGATATATATCAATGCTCTCTGCAAAGTGCAAAATGTCTAAATAACTTCTAAGTTTTGTATGTGCACAACCTACGAGACTTATATCTTACTGACATGTGGACACATGAGATATCATCTCCTAAATAACAAGTCCTCTTTCTAGACTTCTATTCTTAGCAATGAAAAAAAAAAAAAAAAATCTTAAATTGCTTCTACACACACACAAGTGTGGCACCCACATGTCAATGATACATAAGTCTCATGCACCAGGCACAAGAGATACCGTCTCCTAAATAATAAGTTTTCTTTTTAGACTTCTATTCTTAGCAAAACAAAGACACCCCCCCCCCCCCCCTCCCCAAGATGTATGAGTCTCTATTTGGTTTGGACTAAGGAAAACTGGAAACCATGCAAGACTAAGTGATGGGCCTACCTTGGAAAACTGGAAACCATACAAGACTAAGTGATGGGCCTACATTGGGCTCAATCGTGGCATCTTGCTAGACTACCCATTGTGTAGTCCATTTATTTATTTAATTTTTTTTGAGAGAGTTTCAACCTATAGCATCCGCTCCTGATAATAACTTTTTACCATTAGACCAAAATATCTAACCGGTTTTTGGTGTAGGCGGGGAATGAATTTCATATCTCTTAATCAACTATTAGAAACTTTATTAGTTAAGCTAACTGGAACTCATATTTATTTATTTAAAAAAAAAAACTTGTTAAAAGAATTAAGGGGGAAGTCCCACCCCAACCAAAAAATATATGTATATAACCTATATTTTTATTTAATGTGCCAAACGAAACAACACCTTTGATCTACTATATAACTCTCAAGCTTGTTTGTTACAAATAGTATCTTAAATTCTTTTAGGATCTTTGCATTTACAAACAGCATCTTAAAATCTTTTGGGATCTTTGCATAATTGAAGTAATCTTCTAGATCAATGATTCAATCTATGAAAAGTCTTCTTTATATGATATACCAATAATACCATTCAATCATGGAACATCATTGAAATTAAGAACATGTGGATATATAAGTTGGCCATGAGCTCAATCCTTCGTACACGTATGCCTACCATCTCCATGATCTTTCTTACCTTTCAAACATGGATAAATGAGTATGTCAGGAATCTCATAGGTTCCATGGGTTAATCCTTGTTTGTTAGCGTGACTCGCTACCTTAAGGTTCTACATCCCACGATCACCAAAAATAAGTGGTTCCTTTCATCTTGATCTTTTTCTATATCACAATACTAACAAGTTCTAATACCACTTTGCATAAAACATAATAGCATGAAGATATTATATCTTATTCTAGCTAGATGCGAACTCTTAAAAAGAAAATAAATTTTATTTGAATACGAATTATTATTTTCATTTTACTAACTGTAATCCTATTTAAAAATTTTATAAAGCTTATTTTTCAAGTAAAATATTTCTAAAAAAATTCTAATTAATATATATATATATATATATATGGTATATAGAATAACTCTAATTGAATTAGAAAAACCTTAAAAGCATTTGAAATTAAGGAAATTAAATTCTAAAAATTATATAAAATATTATAAAATATCAATCCCATATTTTGGTCTACATGCATCACTATCAAAGCCAGGAGAAATATCTATTAATATGGTCTTTTTTTTTTCCTATATATCTTCATCATATGGTTTTTCTTGTTATCATGTTCTACAGGTACACGTCACCATTTTGCCACCGTCACCGCCACCGCCCATATATCTGCCTCTATCAACTTCTAGCTGTATAGATTGAGATGAGCCAGTCAGACAAAAAAGGAGTGTTTGATATAATCAGCTTAACTTTTGGAGGATGTTCTTTTTTATTTCCGTTTCTTTTTAAACAATCTTTTTTTTTTCTTTATCTCCTTTTGTTGTCAGTATGCATGACAGAAAAGTGGCGGCTCCAAGATTATTTTTAAGGGGGTCAATAAGAAACATAAATTATAAAAAATATAAAATAAAAAAGAACTTAAATATATTGATATCACCAAAAAAAAAAAAAAATTGAAATACATAAAATTTTACAATTGCTTTCTATGATATTTTATATTTTGAAATTGTTACATGATTTCTTCATTATCAATCTTACGAGCTATATTTATTTCAATGTACACAACCAAACAATCATTCATCAATTAATTTTTCATTTGATTGATTTATTTCGAATTTGTTAAGATCTAAATGGGCTTTTTCTAAAGTTTAAGATTAATAAATTTCTACTTTTGTTGTTGGACTTATTAGGGGTTATTTGATACAATTGATTAAACAACATTTTTTAGTATTTAAACACTAAAACACGTATTTCCACAACATTTTTTAACCTACAAGTATTTTTATAACACTTAAACAATAATACTAAAAATCTCTAACCAAACGGGCCCTTAATTTTTTTCTTCCATGTTTTAGATTAAATTGATTTGTTATTGGGCTTTTTGTTTTGTGTTTAAAAATGCCAGGATATTGTTAAGAGGATCATATTCAAATTTATTTTAACCGAGCTTAAAAAAATTCTAAGATCAAGGTGTTCAAATTTTTATTTTAGGAGGTCAAAACAAACAAAAAAAGAAATTGAAAAATACGAATATATATAGTTTTTTTTTTTTTTTGGACTAGTTCAAGAGGTTCATTTGAACCCCCTGGGCTCCAAGTGGAGCCGCCCATGTGACAGAGTTGTAGCTTAATTTTGCAACTATGCATGGTTTCAATATTTACACGTATAAACATCAATTCATTGGTCCAAAAATCGCATGAGATTCTCGACATCAATTTCAAGCCTTGACCATGTTGTGATACAAGTGGTACAGGACGTGACTTAAATAATAATGGTCCGGTTAATGTAAGACATACACTAATTATCAATTTTAACAAAATTTGTATGAAAAATTGAAAAAATTGTCAAAAACAAGTTAGTCATTTTTTCATAAAAAAATTTCTAAAACAATTTATTAATGTATGTCATACACGATAGTAAAACCCAATAATAATTAATAACTTAAGAAATTCTCAAATAAATTATTGTTTTTCCAATGTTTATAGTACTGCAAGAGATTTTATTTGATTTCTTCACATGCATTTGCAAAGAAAACTAGTTGCTAGAAAGTAACAAATCAATTCTAAACCATTGTAATCTAAAGTAAGGCAAGAAAATTTTCATGAGGGAAAACAGGAAAATTCTTAGGTACTTTTGGAATATAATGAAATAGTACTCCCTCCTCTCACATTCATAATAGACTTTATCATGAATTTAATGAATGGACCCTATCATAAATGTGAGAGGAGAAATCATCATTTTTTGTATTCTGAGAGTACCTAAGAATTACTCAGGAAAACATGCTATGATTTCATATTTTGATTGTTGGAGGTATAGGGTGTACTGAAGGCTATTTTTAGACAATGTGTTTTCAAAATCTATTACAAAGTAGAGTTGAAAACAGACAAGCAAACAAATTTTCTTCCAAAATTCATTCTCAATCTTTGAAAATTAGGATATAGTACATTTTTCTGTAATGATACCAAGCACAGTTAACCTTAATTGAAGGGAGTCTCCGAGAGAGTTTGAATTAGTCAAAAAAGTTTTGTCAAAAAAAGAAAAGAAAGGAAAACACAAAAGATAGTTTAAAACCAAAAAATGTCGCTTTACACACATAGGGCATGCCAACCACTTTTGTCATTATAAAGGAAAAAATTATATATTTGAAGCCACATGTCAACAACCAGACAAACTCTATATGTTCATTAACAACGAATGTGTATACATCACTCATAAAGTGTCGTTCAGCCAAAATAAAATCAATCTTAAAGTACCCAATGACAGTTCATTAGTATTAACCATTATTGGGGTAGCACACCCAAACTAAGTTTCACTTTAAATGTTTATTACTTTGCAGGAAACGACATTTCAAAATCCAAAAAATAACTTCTCTTGCAGCCATAATGTTTACCAAATAGAAAAAAAAAATAAAAAAAAACCCCCAATGAGATTAAAGAGGTTCATTTTCATGGTGATATAGGAGCTCTACATGCATTGACATGCAAATATAGACATAAGTCATTTTCACTTTTCACACAATCGAATCCTTATTATACGACGAAAGTAAAAACAAAGAGTTCCGCTCTTGTAAAATCACCATATATATACATATACAATAATATTAGACATATTTTTTTTAGTATTTTTTGTTTTTGTTACATGGCAATCTCTAACCCTAGTACCCTATCATATATTATGAGAATTCTCTGTTAAAATAATAATGTAAAATTACTGTTATTCTAAGAGTGTGTAAAGAAGATAAGAGATATGAGGATTGCATGTAATAAGCACTTCGTCGTGTTCCCCAAACGATATGATCACAACCCCATTTCTCTGTCACACTAATTGCCGAAAGAAAAGACAACAAAATAGAAGAAATAAGATTTTGTTTTGATTGTTTTAAACTGTTATGTGTGTTTGACATCCTGGCACGTAATTATGAAATTGGGTTGCACTGTTAAATACCACTAATTAATTCGAATAGAAAAAGAGTTCTCACAACTTGATCTGATCGAGCTCTTTGTCGTGACTTGGTGTAATAGCTCACTAACTTCGACCAACCCCAAAAGTGAGCTAATCTAATCTTGTCGATTATATTTGCAAGCAATTATTCAAATATTTATCAACTCAATAATTAAAATAAAGGGTACTCTTATTTCCAATGTTGTTGTTGTTTTTTTTTTCCTTCTTTTGACAACAATTTCCAATGTTTTTCTTATGAGTTATGACCATTGCAAAATTATTCTTGTTTTGTCGCTTGCTAAGAAAATGACATAACAAAGTATATATTAGTTAAAGCAAAAAAAGACGAAAATGTAGCAGCCCTAGAGCTCGACTAGATAAAGATGTACATGAAGTAAAGATAAGTGTTTAAGCTTTGAAAATTAATTAGAAAAGAAGTCTTTTGAATGGATTTGTCATACTAGAATTTCAATATCTTAAAGGTTAAACAAAACAAATTATCTTCAAGAAATTAGTTTAGTTAATGAATTAAAGAAAAAAAAAATTGAACACTAATTAAAGACTTGCTGCCACGGGAACTATATAGGATTCAGAACATTGAATTCTTGTTTTATTATTTTCTTAATACCTTCTATTTATACGAGATTATAGTTGTGAACTTGTAATGTTTGGCTTATTACTTAAATTTTTGTTTTCCACTTAAATGTCTCGTATCATATGATCATAATGACTCAACAACCGATAAAAAGAAAAGAAAAGTTTGTCCATTTCAATTATAAAATAGAGAAAAAGGTTTGGTTGCATCGAAGCACTACTGAGGTTCCTCGTGTACATTGGCTTTATCAATTATCATGTTGGATATCTCCTATGATTGAAAAGTTTTGACGGTTTGTAATATTGATTATGAAAGCAAACACTTTCTCAAATGTAGTAAAAGCAACAAATGGAAAGAATGGGTTCCATGTTCTTTTATAGTCAAGTTTTTTGGCTGAAAATAGAAGAAATTATAGGGTTCTGATCATAGTGGACCATGTCATTTGTTTACCATTTCACTAAAAGACTCACTTATTTAAAATTATTGAGTCAATTGTTAGTTTCTGTTTAAAAATTGTTTTTGACTCAGAAATTTTAAACAGAAGAAAGTCTTTTAATGGAATGGTGGACAAGTGACGTGTTCTACCATGAGAACTGTATAATTTCTTGGAAAGTAGGAAAATTTCAAAGTCCAAGCATTCCATCACAGTTGAGCTTATCTAAGACCTTTTTTTTTTTTTTTTTTTTGGTTGAGAAGAAAGCTGATAATTGCATTAAAGAAAAGCCATGTTGGCTTGGATGACAGCAGAGCAATGACATGAAACATCCTCCATCTATACTAAAGAACCTATGACACTAAAGAACCTATGACATGAATAGCATGTCTAGCTAGGTTATGAGTATCGAAATTTCCTTGACGACGTACATGAGAGAAGATAATGTGTCTAAAGAATTCCACATAAGATTTTGCATCTGCAATTAAATGGCCATAGGATGCCAAAGAAGAGGCAAATGAATTTAATGCAGAGATGATGAACTCGAAGTCACCTTCTAAGACTGCATCCGAGATACCTATTTAACATGCAAACTCCAGTGCTCTAACTCCTACCATAGATTTGATATCAGCCATTGAATGAGGAAGTACGTTCTGAGAAAAAGTAGCTACCACTAAACCCTTTTCATTTCTGATGACCACCCTAATACCAGCTTGATTCGACTGGTTAAACATAGCTACATCAAAATTTATTTTGACCATACCTGCTAATGGTGGAGTCCAACAAACTTGAGGCTAAGGATTTAAATCCAATTAATTTAGTTGATCATAAATTTTAAAATCCTATCGTATATATGGTAGAGTACTCCAGAAACTCTAAAAGATCTTTATCCTATCAATCCTTCTTCTCATAAAAGCATTGAAACATTTGTGTGCAAAGTCTCATCAACTATAGATCCAACTGCAAAATAATAATAAGAGCAACAACTCTATTAATATGAAGCCATAATAATAGCTGAATAGATTGGTCTATAACTATATATGTTAATTTTTCCCCTTATTGTCAATCATTTCTTAACCGTCAACAATAGTAACTCATTGAACAACACCCAAATTTTGAGTAAAGCACGTAAATATAACATTTTTGTAGTTTCTGTTTTGATCTTTTCTAGATATTGAACTAGGGTCTATGCTTCCTAATGTGATTTGCACCTCTTAGTCTAAACAACTTTATTAGGGAGGAAAAGGAATAAGAATTTAATCAAAATTGTAAATTACGCGCAAATATAATGCAAAAAAATTCTTATATAGTGTTAGAATCAATTTAGAGTTGGCAAATTCCATGTCAAAGTTTCAAATTTATTCGCATTGATTTCCATGTAACTTTTTCATTTGAGTTGTAATCAAGGAAGAAGAGCTTAAAGAGAGGGTTGAAGTTTCTGTTGAGAAGATCTCGGTCGAATGAAGTCTAAAGTGTCAAGTGAGATGTTAGGCGAGTAAATTAAATTGAGCCATAGAGCGGCTCGGTCGAAAGTTGCCTATCACCTCAATTGTGCGAGCTACCTAAAAACTTGCCATAATAGAAATTCTAAATTGAAGAGTAACCATCCACCCATTGATTTGTATTCACTATAAAAACAAAAAATAAAGCCTAATCCCCCAAATGAAGGTAGAGATTTCTATAACCTTTGAGAGAAAACACAGATTCTCTTATACCTTCACCCTCTCCCATTGAACATCATTGAGGGGAGAATTTCACAAAAACACTGAGTGAGAGCTTGAGTGCTTTTGGATAGTTGAAAACCACAGAGATCATTATTAGAAATCTTCAAGAGACCTTGAAGTGTTCGAGTGATCAGTTTTGTAGTCTGCTCTGCAACTTGCGTTTGGAGACCCTGAAGAGAAACAATGATGTAGTTTGTTGCTAGTAAGAGCTAGAGGCTCAAGTACATGTACATTGCATAATTGGATATCTTGTATAGGGTTGTAAATGAACCAAACTATTCATAAACAACTCGGATTTGGCTCGATAAAAAACGCGTTCATGTTTGTTTTTTTATAAATAAGCCAAGCTTGAGCTTGGATTTTAAGCTTGTTTAGTAAATAAGCCGAGCTCAAGCAAAACTATTTGTTCATGAACAAGCTCGTGAACTATAAAACAAGTCAAGTATAGACTCATTTATAAGCTTGATATGTGATTTCTAAATAAACTCATTACACATATCTTAATAATAAAATGTCTCATATTGGACCACTACCCATTACCTTAATTTTCCACTTCCCTCTAAATTGATCAAGCACTACTTTAGACTTTAGTTACCTTTTTAAAAAAATTTATAAGTGGGCCACATATGGTCCTTCATTATCTATTAACTAATGTAAAGTTATAAAACATGTTAATCCTTTCTCATTCCCAATAGTTACAAACAAGTTTTTTTTCTAGTTTTTTATCATCTAATGTGGATGTAAAAATTATATTTTAAACAAATGACAAAGTTATAGACAATAAAGGATGAATGGATGGATTTGATTTTGTAAAGTTGTAATTTGAACAATTGCTAATCATAGGTCAAACTAGAAGCATGATAAAATAAGTATGTTATTTTCTTATTTTTGTTTACTTGATTTTGGGAGATTTAAGCATTTGATAAGATAATTTTGTTGGATCTCAAGCTTAAAAGCTTGATCTGAGCTCGAGTTTGAGCTTGATATTAAACTTGAGCTTGACTTGACTAATGAATCAAGTCAAGCCAAGCCAAGCCAAGCTCAAGCTTTTTGGCTTTCTCACAAGCTCAAGCTCAAACAATATTTTAGGCTTGTCTCAAGCTCAAGTCAAGCTTGAACTTTTGAATTTTACCGACAAGCCAAGCTTGAACATGCACTACTTGGCAAAGCTCAGCTCGTTTACGGCCCTACTTGTATGTCTTTATGCACTACAGCTATCTTTATAGTGGATTCCATTTACTAGGTTAGGCCTCGGAGAATTTTTGTCCTTGATAGGTTTCTCTCCATAGTCCATAATCACATCACGTCTGTGTGTGTGTTGTGGTTTATTTATTGTTGTGTTATCCATGATACGAACAAATTGGATTTGAATTAATCGGTTAAAATGCCAAGTTGTTCTAGGGGTCTAAATGTAATTAATATATGATATATTATTTCTTTGAAGGTGAAGTTATCTTTTCTTTCTAAGGTATGCTAGGAGGCATCTATTCAATTGTTCAAATTTCTCATTCCTCAATTATAAAAATTAAAAAAAGTTTATTTTTCTTTTTGGTAAGTGTGCATTGTAACTTGTTCTTAAATATTTGCTATTTTTTTAATGTGTATTTTAAGACACTCGTTTAGCAGGACCCTTGGCAGATTTATAAGGTCCATGGGTAATAGGAACAAAATTTGACAACTTATGTAGGGTTCATTATATTGATTGTAGAGATATTAATCCCCTTTGATGGTTTAGGTTAAAGTATGTTATTCTTTGGAAATAAAATATATTAGTTTCTCCAAAGGTAGGTAAAGTGGAAGAATTATTCGAAGGCACGCTCTGTTGGCAGTTGGCACAAAATTCATCTATATGCAGTAGTAGTATTGTATGGCAGATAATCAATGTGATATATATATATATATATAAGCATTAAGAAACATGTACACAGATAATCAATGAGCTATATATATAAATATAAATATATATACACAAGCACTAAAACATGTAGTGTTTTAATGGTTAACAGGTTATAAGAACAGTGGAAGAAGCAAGAAAACAAAAAAAAGGTACAGATAGATAGGAGAAGAAGGTAGAAAAGGTCGGGCATCCAATCTGTGATATAAATCCTAAAAAATGTCGTTTTATGTGAAAGAATTAATTGTTTTGTGCACAAAATGTTTTGTTTTGATAGTTGGATATGAGAAGTGATGCCAGAACAAACAACAAATGGTTTCCACGTGATGCGGGCCTTTTGGAAGGTAGTACGGGAATGGGAGTGTCATTGTCCTTACTTGTGGCGGCTTTGCCTTTGTGCTTTGTGGAGAGAGAGAGAGAAACAAAGTAAGATGATTTTGTCAAATTGTATTTACTATTTAGTCTCATTGACAACGAAATGTAGAAATTAACATGTTGGAGGCAATATGCTAACCTTTCTATTATACTCAAAGTTTATAAATAGCTAATCAAATTTATTAACTAGACCCCACCAATTAATAAAATATGTATTTAATACCGTTTATTGCTAGTACGTTATTTATTTAATGCCATTATAATGTGTGCGTGTGTAATTTTAAATAAGCATATGTAAATAATTTGAAATTATAACATGTCATCCATTCCCATAACTTTTTTTTTTTATACAAGATAGAATTCTACTCTAGCCTAATCTAAGTGTATATGTGTGTGAAGCTCCCTCCTGAAGACTTGAACCCTGACTCTTGCCCTTCACACCCCACAAGCACTTATACTTGCGGAGCGACCATTGCACCAAGGGTGTGCGGTGGTCATCCATTCCCATAACTAATTTGTCCATCAAGTGTCACATTAGGGCCTAGTCATATGACCATCTCTCTCTCTCTCTCTCTCTCTCTCGCTCTCTCTCTCTATTGTCTAAAAGACCTCTCTCACCTTATCATTTTCATGGCATTCGGTTTGTACATCTTGGTTAAGCCCTAATAAGCCATCTTGCTCCATCAACAACACCCTCTTCTTCACCCTCAAAACCTTGTAAAGACTCTCTTAGCACCATCATTTTTGCATTTAGCCTACATGCTCTCGTCTCCATCTCTATTTTTGTGAATGCATTTCATCGATTCTTGAATGACCATTTGGAGAGGAGAAAAAGCATAATCACCTTTCAAACAATGAATATAGAGGCTTCACATTTTGAAGAGTTAGGTTATAGTTGGGACTGATGTTGGTTGACGGTGTTTGAGTGATCTGATTTTAATGATAACTTTGCTTGTGTGTGATGGTTGAGATCTGTCGATTAGTGGACTATGGATGATTTGAGTTTGATGATGGCTCGACTATCATGAGTTGTGGCCAAGATATGTGTGTAAATTCTCTGTCAAAGTTCAATATTACCTGCTTCATTTTATCTAAAAATTTATAATCAAAACTTGGATTTTGTTTTGAGCTTTTTACTTTTTGTCTCATGTTTTATCAAATAAAAAATAAAATTAATTTTTTATTTTTATTTTTAAAAATAACTTTTATCTTTCTTTTTTTCCTCACTTTTAATAACTAATTTATATATGTGTAAAGACAATCTCTTCTTTATGAAAATTTCATTTGATCCACCGTATGGTAATGGGAAAGGCAAGTAATGTCCATTGCTGTAGCGGTATATTTTGTAAGAATTAGGGTTTTTTTTTTTTTTTTTTTTTTTTTCTTCTTCTTCTTTTTAAATGGGTTCAATTAATGTACCTCGGTTAATATTCCCGAGTGAAGGCCCTATTAATATGTTGTGATCATATTTAATAATGGGCCTTGGTAAACTTACTAAGGTAAAGTTTAGGAGTTAGATATGATATGTGATGAGTAGATATTCACTGAAAATATTAAGGGACGTCCCCTCTCCACTCCCAACATTAATTAGACAAGATCCTACAACTATTTGGCTAGGAGTCAGGGTGTGGCTTCACCCACTTAGAGCCATCTTGAAAGGAGTACGAAGATGAAAACTTATCTGGTATATTGTAGTATCCACCTAAGGATTCATCCCTAAATTTTACCTAAACTAAATATCTTCATGTTTTTCTAAATTTTTTAGTATCTAGCATGTGCATGCCTTTCTTTAAATCTTACCTCCACAGCATTCTGACTCAATTACTTTTATGCAAATATATATATATATATATATGTGTGTGTGTATTTAGAACTAAGAGTTGGAGATATATATTTGGAATAGAATTTAAATTGGAATGTTACCTATAAAAATAATTGATGGTAACTTAAATTATGAGACTACAGTTACATGGGAACTCAAAAACACACACTCATCTTGTCCTCCATAGTCCCTCCGTATGTGTATAACGTTTATAATATCATCAGAAGAATGTTGCAGCGTTTAATGACAAGCACCACGACAAACATCGCAAGTGTCCTTTACTACATTCTATAATACAGAACCTCCAAATCTCCAGGNGAGTTGTGGCCAAGATATGTGTGTATGATGGAATATGTGACTAGGGTTGGTTTGGGACTCAATTAAGTTTTAGTTTGGGGTTGTGTACTTAAGGTGTTAGTGATTTGGTTTCAATGAGTTTTCGAATCTAGTGAAATGGGGTTGTGTTTGTTGAGGATAGTGGGGAAAGGGAGAATGGGGCTGTGTTTGTTAAGGATAGTGGAGAAAGGGAGAATGAAGATTAAAGGCTTTGAGGTGCATAGTCGCCGTCTTTAAGACTTGAATTGCCCCCACTTCAAAGAGTTTGCTAAGAGTTACATGCAATTAGTCTCTAGGATAAAACAAAGCCTGAGTTTTGCATATAGTAATTCTAAAAATATTCAAGCACTTATTCATAAAATTTGGTATGGAGAAAATATTGCGTCTCTTGTAGGAAATAACTTAACATGCCTCTATTTATAGATGTAGGGAGGATTTAAATCAAAAGGCTTAATGAAAGGATATTAATTAAGGGTTATATCCCTCCAATTAAAGAACAATTGGACCACTTTTGACCACTAGGCACGTGAAACCATGTCAAATAGATCAGAAAATCTCAAAAAAATGGGAAATAACTGATTTTATTTCATTAATAGCTAAAGTTTGAGTTAGATTAAATAATGCTCAAAATGGTAAGGTTGATGACATAGGTGACATTTAGGGAAAGTTACTGTAACAAATTTGGAGAGAATAATAATTTTAGAAATAAACTTGGTGACTAAAATGAAAATTTTAAAACTTAAGGGACCAAAATGAACATACCACAAACATAAAAGGGCAAAAGGGCAATTCAATTATAATTATGTTTTTGTTGATATTGTTATTTTTTTGGGGGGGGGGGGGCTTGAAAACCCTACCAAAAATTGAAAACTATATACTAGATACTTAATTAGTGGTTTTTAATAATATCTTAGAAATTATACTAAGATAATATAATTATGCTATTAAATTGAAATTTAATGAATATAGTCATTCTTTTAGTCTAGAATTTTTAATTCAAGTTCATAATATACACATACATATTTTTTTTAAATATTTTTTATGTCAAAATTTAAATATATTTTTTAAAACCTTGAACTGAATTAAAGTTGCATGTAATTTTTACCATATATATTTCATCCTCCACATTACATTACTAACTACGATCATTCTCTTATGTTTTTTATTTCTCCATAAAGAAAATTTTGGTACAAATAACATATAATATGTAATGTAATATAGAAAAAAAAAATTTAAATCCTGTATTTAATTGATATGGCTCAACTTGGGCAACATGTTGTCCTCTTGTCACTTAATTTATTGTGTTTTTTTTTTTCCTTCACATTTTAGAATTTATTTACTGAAAAATTTTAAACTTTTTAAATGAGATAATTTACTCTAATTGAAACTCCATCATCAAGATTCTTGTTAGGTTCTAAGTAATTAGGAATTAATGTATTAGAACTCTAATTTGTATTGTTAGCAAATCATGATCAAAACAGTTGTTAGTCTTGTTTTTACTTGCTCAAAATATAGGTCTTTTATGTAAAGTTGGAATCGAGCTGTTGCAGAATTCATTGTGCAATTCGGTCTAGCTCGATCGATCGAAAATTAGACTCGATTGATCAAAAGTCGACCAGATTATTTTTTCTGCAGAATTTCCAACTCAGCCCTAAACTCATATGACGTGTAGGGTTTTATGTTTTGCCCTAGGTATAAAAGACAAATCCTAACCACGTTTTAGAAGTGGCTCTATTTGCTGTGTGTGTGAATCTCTTGTAAGATCTGAGAGGTGGTTGCCTTTACACATGCTTAGGATTATCAAGAATGAGATTTCTTTGAGAGCTTGATGATCATTTAGTTGTTGCACTAAAGAGCTTAAAGATATGCAAGGGGGAGTGCTTGGACTTGTTGGAGAATCCAAGAAAGAAGGAGTCCGTGGTTTCGGAGCTTGCACGTGGTTGTGTCAGTAAGTTTTCTGCTGGGAGGTAGCAATAGAATGTTAGTCGTCTAAGTCGCTATTGTAAAATTTCAATTCTTTCATAATGGATTCACATTTACCTTGAGGATAGTTAGGTTAAATCTTCCCTAGATTTTTTACCGGTTTGTTTTCCTAGGTCATCATATCTTTTTGTTCTTTATATTTCGCACTTTACATTGATATGATATATTTGTGTTAACCTAGATATGAAATTTGACTAAGTAATCACTTGGCTAATTAACTAAGTTAATCCAATTGTGTTTTAAAGGGTCTAAAAGCAAACAATTCTCTGTCAAAGTTCAATATTACCTGCTTCATTTTATCTAAAAATTTATAATCAAAACTTGGATTTTGTTTTGAGCTTTTTACTTTTTGTCTCATGTTTTATCAAATAAAAAATAAAATTAATTTTTTATTTTTATTTTTAAAAATAACTTTTATCTTTCTTTTTTTCCTCACTTTTAATAACTAATTTATATATGTGTAAAGACAATCTCTTCTTTATGAAAATTTCATTTGATCCACCGTATGGTAATGGGAAAGGCAAGTAATGTCCATTGCTGTAGCGGTATATTTTGTAAGAATTAGGGTTTTTTTTTTTTTTTTTTTTTTTTTCTTCTTCTTCTTTTTAAATGGGTTCAATTAATGTACCTCGGTTAATATTCCCGAGTGAAGGCCCTATTAATATGTTGTGATCATATTTAATAATGGGCCTTGGTAAACTTACTAAGGTAAAGTTTAGGAGTTAGATATGATATGTGATGAGTAGATATTCACTGAAAATATTAAGGGACGTCCCCTCTCCACTCCCAACATTAATTAGACAAGATCCTACAACTATTTGGCTAGGAGTCAGGGTGTGGCTTCACCCACTTAGAGCCATCTTGAAAGGAGTACGAAGATGAAAACTTATCTGGTATATTGTAGTATCCACCTAAGGATTCATCCCTAAATTTTACCTAAACTAAATATCTTCATGTTTTTCTAAATTTTTTAGTATCTAGCATGTGCATGCCTTTCTTTAAATCTTACCTCCACAGCATTCTGACTCAATTACTTTTATGCAAATATATATATATATATATATAGTGTGTGTGTATTTAGAACTAAGAGTTGGAGATATATATTTGGAATAGAATTTAAATTGGAATGTTACCTATAAAAATAATTGATGGTAACTTAAATTATGAGACTACAGTTACATGGGAACTCAAAAACACACACTCATCTTGTCCTCCATAGTCCCTCCGTATGTGTATAAGGTCCAGACAAAAAAAAAAAAAAAAAAAAAAAAATTAATACAAGATCCAAAATTATTAACACTTGCAGAAGAATACAATACAAAAGAAAGCTCTGTCAATCCTCAATGGATAGTATGGATTCTAGCTCTCTAAAATTAATCCTCAGAATCATTGAACTAGTGGACTACACTTTTTTGGATTTATTGCTGGTTTTAACTTTACCTTTTTAGGTCCAAGAGCCTCATATGAAGGTTATTGGTTTATATATGCAGGCCGTGACGTATGATATATCATGCAGCAGTATAGAATCAATTTGATTCACTTCAGATTACATTTACAGTGAGAGTAATGATAGGTGCACAGTAAATAAAATATTGTTACTTTAGGGGGGATTTTGTTGTGTATATATTTTGATCCCCTATTTTTTTTTTTTGTAATTCAGTTGTTTGTTGCTAGTTAGTTGGTACCTTGGTTCCAAAATAAATAAATAAATAAATCACAAATGTGGTAAGTTTTCATTGAAATGAGTTTAGCTTGTGTTCATGCACATGAAGAAATACGAACATGACACAACACTTGTCAAACAATGACCACATGGATTCATTATTAACATCTCTTTTATTCTTATGTATTATCACAGGCAGAGAGGGAGGCCAGGGCCCCCGGGTTTTAAAAAAACTTCTCCTCCTCCTTGTAATTTTTATGGAAAATAAAAATTTTATATTAGTTTTTACACATTGGCCCACTCTAAGAAAAAAGTATGGCTTCGCCATTTCGTATTACAATATGTAACTTTAACATACACCAATTGTAAAAAGAAAAAAAAAAAAAAAATTCTTGTGGCTCTAGACTTTTTGTAATAATTATGATCACATGGTTGCTAACAACATTATTTCTATATAACTGGGTTTAGAAGTCATAGCGTAGGTTGACTTGTTTCTCAATTTCGTAATGCAATTACTTAGAATGTATGGTTGTTTGTACAGTTTTCCGGTTTGTGCTTAGGAGGTGAATCGAATATTTTTGAAAAACTTGGACCAGTCCAAACCTCAAGGACGATTTTTGTCTTTTACCCTATTTTTTAAAACATGGTATGCGCAATGCTAGGAGCACAAACAATTACATAACTTTTGTCGCAAACTCGTTACGTGATGAGTTGTGAGTAGTGAAGGTGTGGACCCACAACTCTTTTTTCACCACTCATAACTAGCTACGTGGTGAGTTATAACAAAAGTTATGTAATTATTTATGATCCTAGCATTATTCAAAATGTAGTCCTAGCATTTAGTATAGGTGATGTGGAAAAAAACACGTGCATCAATGCATTAATACAATTAATATTTAACCAAAAAATTTAATAGAATATTATATTTATCACAAACCACCCCCCCCCCCCAAATTTTTTTATTAATCTATGTAATGTACGTGCATCAATGCATTAATACAATTAATATTTAACCAAAAAATTTAATAGAATATTATATTTATCACAAACCACCCCCCCCCCCCAAATTTTTTTATTAATCTATGTAATGTAAAATAATTTGAATGGTATTTTGGGTTTTTGTACTAGTAGATGGATTTTATTTTATTTATCTATTTAAGATGGTATTTCGTAGAAACATATTTGACAAAATTTTATATGAATGAAAAATTGATGTTAATTTACCAATTTATATTTCGGATTCAATATAATGGTTTCACACTTGAGTGTGGTTACATATAGTAATTTAATATTCCGAGCATAATAAAACATTCCAAGAGGAAAATTTCTATTGCCTTTGATTCTATACCCTTTTTTTTAGTATCTCTAAAAGCTTTTTTTTCCCCCTTCCCTTCCCTTAAAATTTTCATGAACTAAACAAAAGGGTCAAAAAAGCAAGTGTGCAAAAACACAATGGAAAGAAAGCCGGTTTGTAATGAATGGAATTTAGGTCGGGTTTGAAATGATTATAGAGATGATTTCTTTTTCTTATTTATTAATTTTGCCTCCCTAACCACCTAGTAACTAGGTAGGTCCTCTCCAACCCAACTAACATGCTACAAACATCACTTTCCCAAATATATGTTGTTGTTTGCAACACTAAAGTCCCTATTATTTGACAATGCAATTTTACATAGAGGTAAAAAAAAGCCTAAAAGGTAATTGCTATTGATATTTGACAACCTTCTATATTATCAAAGAAAATTACAAAAATTAGCTGTTAAATTAATGCAGCTCATTATTGGTTCTTTATATTATATATATCTTCTCTTTCTCTTGTCTAACTTCTTGTGATTTACAAAAAAAAAAGAGGTAATGTCTTGCTTTTGTTCATCACTAGAAGTTATTTTTTCATCAGACCCAAAACGTAAAAACTGGCTTTTCCTCCAACTTTGGCCTTGTCCTTTTTACTACTTTTCTGTAACGAAAAACTCCAACTTCCTCTGCCTCCATTTTCCTCTTCTTTATCAATGTCATTTTCTTTGGCAGAATGACCAGCATCAACATGGCCATCCATGTCTTTGTTTGGAATTTCAACTGTTTTTCTGTTTAAGCCAGTTGGAAAAGACTTCAAGGGTCTTCATGTCAGCCCTGTAATGCTTCTGTGTGAATTCAAGCAGCATAGGCCATGTGAAATCCGGATATACCCGTGGACACATAGTGTCCACCAATTCACTTGGTGGGCTCACCACCTTATCATTTTTTGGACACAAAAAGAAAGCTAGAGATTTCCTTGGTGTTTTGCTGTTCACCACTGCCCTATGCAAGCAACTCTTGCATCTCCCATTTGAAAGTGCCTAAAAAAACACCAAACCCCATTAATTAATTAAGCTTCTACAAGTACAATTAATCCAAATTTCCAGATTTCAAATTGATATTATAGATAAACTACTGCAAAAATAATAGCTAGAATAACAAACCATGAAGGTGTCTCCGATGTTAACAACAAAAGCATTGAAATTTGGGCTAATTGATCGCCATTCGTCGTCTACAAACACTTGGAGTCCACCAACTTGGTCTTGGTGAAGGATGGTTAAAGAAGTTGGATCACAATGAGGCCCTGTACCTAAAGTAAGGTCAGGTTTTTGACATGGTGGATAGTAGTTCAGCCTCATTATTGAATCGTTCTCTTCAAAATATTCCCTATAATGAGCTCGGCTTACGCCTAGGCTCATTCCTAGGAGTTCCATGATCCCTAGAGAAAGAGTGCTCATGGCCTCGCAATAGTCCTGGTAAACTCTCCTGATGACAGCAACAACAACCAAAAAAGAATGGAATTAGTACAAACTGCATGAACAAAAAAATGAAATATGACATGGAAATTGAAAACTAATAACAAAAAAGGTAGCATTTGTATGTACCCAAATGGCTTGAAATCTTCACCCATTGTGTTGGATAAATAGTCTTGGACAATATCGGATGAGTTAGGTTGAGCTGAATAGCGAAAAGAAAGTGTTTCTTTCCAAGGTAGCTTGTTAGAAAACCTGCCAGTGAAACTACTAGCATAACCACAGTGCTCACCAACTTTCCTCTGTGCTCTCTGCTTTGCTAACATGGGCAACTCAAAAAAGTGGTCTATGTATTGGTGAGCATCAGCAATTAGCTTATCATCAACACCATGATTGACAACAAGAAAAAATCCATGCTTTACGCAAGCCTTGCCAACAAGTCTGGAGGCTTCCATTGCAGCAGTTGGGTCACCAGAGAGGAACCCTTTTAAGTCAATAAGGGGAACTTCAAGCTCTGGTGCATTGGCACAAGGCTTTTCCTCGTCTGGCCATATGAACTGCTCTGGTATGTGTTGTTGGTGTTTGAGCACTGAGGCATCAAAAACAAGTTGCTTTTGCTGCTCATTGTGTTCTTCTTTTGGTGGGTGAGGCATGGAGGGTATGTTTGTGATGCACTCAATAGCCATTGCATTAATGAATTTTAAAAGCATAGAGTAAATCTGTGAGAGAGAGAGAGAGAGGAATATAGTAGTATATATGTTATGGGAAAAGAAGAGGGAGTGAAATAAGTTTGAGAGGTATGACAAAAGAAAAGCCAAAGGCCGCCCTCATTGGGGAGATCGGTGAACATAATTTGGGATCTTATAGCAAGCACTTTCACGAATAAAACTTTCTTTTTGCAAAAAGGGCTTTGTAGAGTGGTGTATTTGCAAGGGGGCCCGGGGGTATTTTTGAATGGGGGCAATAATAAAAATTTACCCAATGCTCCAAATTCCAGGAGTATTTGTCTATAATATTGTTGCCAGGAAATCGTTTCCCAATGGGATTTTGGCTGTTTTTGGTAAGAGAGATGCTAGTGTCACCCTCTTGGGACATACACTTTAAGCAAAAGAGTGTTGTTGTTGATGCCACTTTCAAGTCCAACGGTTGGTTCTACCTAATGGCTAAAAAGCCCACCTGGGAAAGCCACCTCTTCATGGAAACACAACCTACTAAAACCTTTGGGAAATTCCGACCAAACAAAAAAAATTGGAAAGTTAATGCAAGATGTGAGAAATGACTATGACTTCCCCACTACAATATGTCTCTATAGTTCATTTCTCTCTCTCTCTCACCAATTTCATTCCACTATTTTGAGGAAATTCAGAAAATTTTGAAGTACTACAATGAGAAAAAAGAAATTTGACATTGTAGAATCATCATTCCAAGTACTTGGATTGAAAGGGCTTGGATGTTGTATATACTTGAAGTTGTATATTGTGACAAAAGTACTTACAATGAGGTAGCTTTTGTATTAGCAAGGGCTAAGATATGATTGCCAATCCAACATGGCAGTGTGTCTAAGTAAGAGACAGAAATATTTCGCAAGGATTTTTCATAGGAACAAAATGACTGAAACTTAAAAAGGGCCTAGGGGTTTTCATGTTTAGTTTGGTAGCCTAACAGTCAGCATCAAGTAATGCTTATTTATCCTTCTTTAAAGTTCATTGTTTAAATTTGGAAGGGGCAACAACTTATTTGATATGAATAATTGGAAAGGGCTGATGTATGGGGTTGGGAAGGAGAAGTGTCTACTCTGTGAGTGTCCGAGTGTGCATGTGTGTGTGTGTGTGTGTGTGTGTGTGAGAGAGAGAGAGAGAGAGAGAGAGAGAGAGAGATCTTGGTCTGTAAATCCATGCGAAAACAAGGGCCCTTTCATATGGTTAGAAAGTAGCATGTAATGGTTTAAATATGTCTGCTACTTTACTACATGCCCTTTCATATCAAACTTGCTGGTCATTTCAAAATAAACACTATTACTTTTTTCTAATCAATCCGTTTTTCCCCTCACTAACGTGGGTGTTTAAGATTCTTAGAGCATCAAGTGACTAATCTATCCTTTTTCTGAAAAGAAAAAATCATTCCAACCAAACAAAGACAAATGATACAATCTCCAATTCATCAAAGACTGAGGCATCAACAACCCTTCCTCGACTATGAATTTTATTCGAATAAAAAGCAGTAGTTATATCCTGGAGAAGAGTTTATTTTAAGATATAATAACTCTCTTCAATCCAAACAGAAAAATCATCGATGCCTAAAGCATGTTTTGCTAACAACTGAGCCTTAACTATAACACCAAAAATTTTACAGTTAAATGCACATTTAACTAGGGAACAAGTAATTTTGTTTTTGTCTCTCTAGATCTTCCAAAACAAAAAATTAGAATCAATGCACTAATAAGCTTCTGATATCACCCACCAATTGTAACAAATACGACTTAGGCTGATTTGAGGAATCCATCACTGCATAGTCTGCATTGATGATTACCTTTGCATCACCTTCTAAAATGGTATGTTTGAGCTCTTGACTAATCACCAGATCAGTTGCTCATCTCAACACTAATGCTTGTCAGGCAAGTCTTAGTAATCTTATTATTAAATAATATGTACTTTTGTATATGAGTTTCTTTAGTATGTGACATGTAGCAACTGAACTTGTTTGAATACAATTTAAACTTTTTTTTTTTTTTTTGGGTTTAAAAATTTCAACTTATTTCAACCATGGAATTAGCTGAATTTAGTGTCTTCCGACCACCTTGCCTATACTCTAATCTCATCTCACCTCCCTCCATTATGTTTTGAGTCTTTCATGGTTCTTCTAATATATGCAATGCAGGTGATGTACATTATTAATTTCAACTTTGAATAATTTTTTTAGATAATTAAATTATACTGAGCAATCATCAATTCAAATTCAAATTATATAATGACGAGCTATAATTATGTTTAGAATTTTTTTAATAAATTTTGAATGGGGAAATTAAGATTCCAACCTTGAACATATTTATTAGAAACATCGAAAAATTCCATTTGACCTAAGTGATTATTGGCATATTTAGAATTATATGCAATAATTTAGTATACTAAAATTGAAGTTCAAAAGAGACTGTAGTACTGAAATTTTCTTACTATAAAACTCACGACTCTGTAAATAGTGATTAATATATGTGATTGCAAGAGCAATTCCTATCATGTTTCCAATCATTTTAATATTAGCTTTTAAGCTACTCAACACTTTTTTAGTTTTCAGATTTCAACATCAGAGCAGCCTTAAATTAATATTTCTAGGATTGTCCTAAGATAATCATTCCAAGATATTCTGTAACGACCCCGCCCCAACTGTGTAGATATTGTCCGCTTTGGGACCCATACCCCTCACGGTTTTGCTCTTCCCCAGGTTGCGCTAGGGAAAAGGCCTCTACACATTGAAGGGAGATCATTCCTTATAAACACATTTTCATGTGCTTCCCTAGGCGATGTGGGATTCCATGGATTGCAAGACCCCCTTTCGGGTCACTACAGTAGGGGTGTCAATTCGGGTTAGCGTGTCGGGTTCGTGTCGTGTCAAAGTAGGGGTATTCGACTAAATGGCTCAACCCTAACCCGACCCATTTAATAATCATGTCATGATCTTTCAACCCTAACCTGACCTGTTAATAAGGCGGGTTGACCTGACCCAACTCATTTGACACACTTAATAAACAAGTCATGTTGGGTTGATACAAATGTAACACAACTTATTTCAACCTGCATAATATTTAATGTAACATCTATCAAGAAATAATTTTTTTTTTACATTCCAAAAGTAGTGCATACATTTCAAGTCTTTAACCCACATTCAAAGTAATATAGTTCAACAGAAATACAACATTCATCTAGAAGTAAGTTCTTTACACTCTAAAAGAAGTGCATACACTTCAACCCAAATTCAAAATAACATAGTTTAACAAAAATAACATAGTTCAACAAAAATATAATATCCTTGGAACTTGTCAAATGCTAAGTATCAATATTGAAAGAATTGGAGCAAATAGTATGCTAATTCTGACTATGACTACGATTATCATCCATAGAAAAAGAGAGAGCAATAACCAGCTGAAATTAAAAAATAAAATAAAATTAGATATTTATAAGAAGGTTTAGAGATTTAGGGTTTGTAGAGTTTAGAGATTTAGGGTTTGTAAAGTTTCAATTTTCAATTATATCCCTTGTAAGTTTTTGTAATTACTCACTTTTTATTTTAAATTTAAAACATATGTTGGATATAAAAGGTATTTAACAAATTTAAAATAAAATAAATATTATTTGTTATACGAGTTAAATAGGTTATGTTAAGTGGTTCATTTTGAGTTGACACAAATAAATCGGCGTGTCAAACGCGTCTATTACGAGTTATGCGGATTGACCCACTTATGACACGTTTCTTATTGTGACACTTTTAGGTCGACCCATTTATAACCAAACCCATTAATGCACAACCCTAACCTGAAAAAACTCGTGTTAGGTTCGTGTCGTGTTCGCAGGTTGAATCGAACATTAACACCCCTAGCAAAAGGTGATAGCCCTCATCTTTTTTAATTCCTCTCTCCTATTTTTAGAATTCTAATAGTTTTTTTTCACAAATTTTATCACAACTATAATATGACAGATTATAAGCTATTGCCTATAATTTTTATATGGACTCACCACTCACAATCTACCATATTGGAGTTATAGTAAAATTTGTGGCACACAAGTTGTGTCAACAAATTTTCTCCTCTTATTATTACTAAAATTATAAAATACATGTTAATTTACTTAATGATGTTAGAATAAATTTGAATGATTAAATTCACAATTTTCTAACAACTTAGTTTTTGAGACAATTAATAATTTATCAAGATAACAGCATAAGTGGTCTTGAATTTAGAGTATGTCTCTACTTTACCTCACATTAAAAAAAAATTTTTAAAAAAAAAATCATGTGTTACATCCCACTTTAGAGGGAAAAGTGTTGGATAATGATTAAATGATTGAATTTTAACTATTTTCTAACAGTTTAAACTTTAGGGACAATTCATAATTTATCTAATGGTCTTATTATGATTAAAAATGACAATACCATTTATTTTAATAGCTAATATTTCTTTTAATCTCCTTTTTAATATAACTAGATACACTTTGCAATTTCATTTGGAAATAATTTTTATGTTTTCTTTTTAAGGTCCATATATAATATTCATTTTGACATATATAGTATTTATGTTTTCCCAAACTATTATTGAATGCTTTAAAGCTCCCTTTTCTTAATTCATATTTATAATTTTTCTTATTCTAGAAGTAGTTCCAAGCTATTGATTGACTTTTGTTTACTAATATTGATATATGAGATTGAAATTTTATAGTTTCTCAAAAAAAAAAAAAAAAAGATTGAAATTTAATAGTTCTTAGGCATTCCTAGGAGATCATACCATATTATAAATTTAATATTAAAAATAATATCTAGAAAAATTGGAACTAAATTGCAATTACAGTATGCAAAATAAGGTATAATGAAAATACTTACTTTCCAAACTGATGGTATACCCTTTTCTTTAATTAGCTTTGTTAGAGTATCCGTGCAATTATCCTCAATGTTCATATTCAAAATATTTTTAGTATTTAATAGATTTGAGAAGCAAGCTCCCAAGCGTAGCGTTCAAATATAATATAAGGAAATTCAGCCATATATATATATATATATGGTATAAGGAAAATTGCAAAAAAAAAAAAAAAAAATGTAAAAGATTTTGTACAATTTTTTAAATTCATATAAAATAACTTCATGTTAACAATTAACAAATTTTCTCAAATCTATTAAGTTATCAACCTCATTAATAATTTTAAATACAATTCTAATAGTTCACACTAATAAGGGGAAAAAAATATTTCATTTATGCGTGTGCAATACAATACATTAGTATGAAAGCAAAAGTAGAAAAAAAAAAAAAAATGACTAACATAGAGAATAAGTAAAAAAAAAAAAAAAAGTGAAATGAGGGTTGAAGGTTGACAGAATAGTATACAGTGACATATATATCTATCAAATCAAAAGTTTCAAAGCCCATAAAAGGTTCTTCGTGGCTTCAGCCTGTTGGCAAAAATCTAGTCACACATCGTCGTAAACCCAACACAAAAGCTTCAACACCAAAAATCTCAAACAACGAAAGACCCATATCCAATCACAACTCTCACAAAACCCACAATGACCTCTGTCCTTCGCATCAAAACCACAAGTCGTTTACATCCTTTCTAGTTTGGAGAATCTCATGTGCATTTGAGTTAGGATGATGTAAAAGACTATAGGCAAGGGTATATAAAGGATTAGAAGTGATAGAGGTGAAAGCCTAAAGAGAAAAAAATAGTCTTGAAACAATGTACCTAAGAAAATAAAGAGTTGTTATCTTTTAATTGGTGTTTATTTAGTAAACAAAGAGTACTTATCTTGGTGAGAGATAGAGGAATAGTCTTGAAACAATAAACCAAAGGAAACAAAAAGTCCACATATTTTATTGCAAGAGAATTCTCAAGGAGAGTGCCACTTGGTAAAATCTCATACTCTCTCAAATGAGGCCTCTCCTTTTATATATATATATATACCAGTTTTTTGTAAAAGACATGGGATTGGATTTTCCAACAAATCTTTTAATTTCTGGTAAATCATCATCAAAAACTTTTTTAACAAAAATAGAAGATAATGATTCAGAATCTATGTTTCCTTCAGAAACAATTTCTTTTTCATTTCTTGAAATAGTCTGAGCAGCACTTGTAGAAGTACCCTTAGTTTTAACTTTTAAATCAAAAAGCATTTTCTCAACAATCTCAAGGGTTTTAGCCTGAGAGGTTTTTAAACCTATTTTTTCTCTTTGACTGGGTAAATCAATCAAAGGCTTCTCAGGTTTTGCAGAAACAGTTTTTTCAACAATATATATATATATATATATTGATTTTATGTCAAATGTAATAACTTAGATATGGTGAATAAAACTTTCTAAAAAAAAGGTGAATGGAAAACATATGCCTCTACAAATAGAATATTAATTTTGATACAAGTAATTAATTTTTAAATTTTTTTAAGTTGGCTACATAATTAGTTTATAAATTTAATATCCAAGTTTCAAGGTATAAGTAAATTAGGGGGAAATCATCCCCTTTTGAGGAATATATTTTAATAATATGTTTGTTTCGGTGTAAATTGTTATTCAAAAAATATTTTCAATGTTTTCAGATGTTTACCATGTCGTAAAATCCTAGTCAAATCGAAATATTTTCCATTATCTAGGAAAATGTAGTTATAGTGGCCATAAAATGTTTTCCACAATTAACCCCTTCACAGTGTCCAAACCTAACACTCATAAAATGATCAAAACATCCTAAAATCTCCTAAAATGAACAAAATACCTCTAAATTTTCTATAATGTTCAAAATACCATCTAAACCTCCAAATTTACCAAGATATCCCTATGATATCCAAAATGCCATCGAAAACTTCAAAACGACCAAAATATTCCTAAAATGCCTAAATTGGCACAAATACCCATTGAAAACTCCCAAATGACCAAAATGTCTAATGCTTAAACTACCCCTGATATCCATAAATAAAAAACATATCCTTAAAACCTCCAAAATACTATTGGGACCTCCAAAATGACAAAAAAAGTCCCCAAGTCATCAAAATGACCGAAATACCCCCCCCTCCCCCCCACACACAAAACACTCAAAAGTCAAAATTATAAACATACTCATGGAACCCTAAAATGACCAAAATACGCTTAAAACTTCAAAATTGACAAAATTACCACAAGAGTAGTTTGCTTAATGATATCCCTAGAACCACAAAAATGACCAAAATACCCCTGAAATCACTTTGGCCATCATGGACATCCAAGGGTAGTTTGCTTAATTTGGAAATTTTGGGGGTTATTTTTGGTAGAGGCTTCAAGTAATTTTGGTCCTTTTAGAGGTTTTAAGGGTTTTTTGATCATTTTGGTGGTTCCAGGGGCATTTTGATAATTTTGGTAATTTCAAGACTATATTGATCATTTTGAAAGTTCTTAAGAGTATTTTGGTGATTTTATTTTTCAGCTATTAAGATTGTATGAATGAAAAACAGGTTATCTTTCTACTTCGAATTTATTTTTTTGTTGTTATGTTTAGTTTGGTCCTTTGAGCAAAATATTTGATTTCGCCACTAACTGGATGGGGCCACTGTGACAAGATAGTGAATAGGAGATGGCAACTAACCATGGTAGTGGGATTGACGCATTGTCTTGCAAATACAAAGCCTTTGAGTTTCTCCAAAATAGGTCACTTAGAAATTGATGTATACATCTAGGATGGATTGTTCAACTAGAAAAGGAAAGAAGGAAAGTGAGTGTCATGTAGAGGACAACATGGTTCAATTTATATCGTCATCCACTAAAAGATCGCTAGCTTTTTGCCCCATTTGTTCCATCATTTGCTCGTGGGTCCAATTGAGGTTACTATTTTTATGGAAAAAATATGGGCACCCTTACAATCTCAAATTCTCAATTAATTTTGGTTCATTTATTATTATTATTATTATTATTATGATAAATTACATATTTGGTCCCTATGCTTTACACTATATTTCAATTTAATTCCCAACTTTTCAATTATATCAATTTGGTCCCTAACTTTTTAGTGTCGTATTAATTTAGTTCATATCGTTATCTCTTAGATGGAAATTGATGACATGACAAATTGGTAAAATAAAAAATTAATTAATTGCTACCTCAACTACCACCTGGACTAACATGTCAACATAATCTTAAATTTAATATATATATATATATATATTAAAAAAAAAAAAAAAAAACCAACAACAACAGATAAGTGAGTAACTTTTGAGACCAAAATCCCTAACTCACAATTGCTTCTCCAACTTCTACAGTTTGCCTCTCCAACTTCTACTGATATGTCTTCCATGAAAAGTTTTTGTTTTTGTTTTCCTTTTCGTTCACCTTTAAGGTTCCCTTTTAATTGTGCAGATTTTTGGATAATAGGAGATAAGAGAGCCCCAATTTTCGCCATATGACTCTATCCGGCAAAGTTTCATTTGAATGTGTTTGTCTGTATTTGTCTATTACTACAAGTTGCATCCAACCATTTAAGGCATACATGGTCTTAAAGACATTCACGGTGGACTAATGAGGTTAAAGGGTAAAAAGAAAAGAGTTTATCCATTGCAGAAACCATAAGCCCAATCTCCACTGATGCTAGATAGAGCAGAAAATACATGTAATATACAAGCAAAAAACATCGTGTTGTAGGGCAGAAAAATACGAAATACACAAACCTCACTGTTAGGATTTTGGATTTTAGGGAGATAGTGTTTTAGATTTAGTTTGGGTTTACCCAAATAAGCAACTTTCGTATCAAACAAAAATGATTTCATTTGTTATATTTTTTTTAAAAATGATGTGGCGGTATAGGTGTCTGTTGATGTGGCAATTTTATTTTGACCGTTTACCACGGCAGCAATTTATATCTAAGAGATAATGACAGAGACTAAATTAACACGACACTGAAAGATTCATGACCAAATTAACACAATTAAAATGTTATGAATTAAATTGAAATATGGTGTAAAAGATAAGAACCAAATATATAATTTACCCTTATTATTATTAATATTATTAAATGAGTTTTACAAACGTGGAGTGGGGTCAAAAGGAAGCTTTGTGCAACAATAGTCAATAGTGACTAGTGTCACTTACATACTTGGGCTAGTCTCAATCAAACTCAGTTGTGTTTTTGCTTTGTAATTTGATGACCTCCCTAATATTTGAGGTTTTCTATGTTAATTTGTTTTGGGATGAAAGAGGAAATTAGGAGTAAGAATGTGTACCAAATCTTATTCCTCTCATATCCCGTAAAATTGGTAACTCTCTGCATTTCAATCTCAAATGCTATTTGTAAGTTTTTTCCCCCAACTTATCCTTTTTCACCTCTAGGATCTGGCAAGCAAACCATAGAACAACAAAATATGAATAATCCATCTTTCAAATCATATCATTTTTTTTTTTTTTTTGGTTAAGAGTTTTGTAGTTTAATTGACACCTCTCCATTCACAAAGAGCTTGGAGTCTAGGTGAAGTGGTGAGCCCAAAGCTCCACCACACACAACTCGCCATATGGTGTGTTGTGGACGTTTTTGTGATCCTAGCATTTTTCACCACAAACATGTCTCTTATTTATTAGAATTTGGGAAAAAAATTGTCAAAATTGGCTAGATCTCACCAAATTGGATTGTGATCTTGCCAGATTTGACTTGAGTTTATGTATATCGTTGGTTGGGTCAGGTGGCTCAGATTTTGGAGAAGGAAACCTGCCACTAGACCTGGTGGCATTGATTCTTGGAGGCAGAGACCCACTGCTGACCAATGGGAGCTTCGAATTAGGCGAATTACGAGTTGGATGCGGTCGGTTTGGTGGATTTTGGTCAAGTCTAGACACCCCTACTACAATAATGACTAAGAAAATGAGAAGGATAAATAAGGATGAAAAGAAACCCTTATTTTTATTTAGCAAATTTATTTGTTTAAAATGCAAAAGATGATTTGATTACAGTGCTAACGCATCGCCAAAATTATGGAAACAAATTATAAGAAAAAAGAAACATAATATATAAGTATAATAAGTGTTCTCTAATTTCCTAAATTATACTTAGGACCATTTAACTTATATTCTCCATGAAAAGAGAATTTGAGTCTTTGACCCATATTATATAGTCACTTAAATATTTTACTTTTTTAAAGGGTAAATTACAAAAGTCTTCCTTAAGGTTTGGAGGAATGACATTTTGTCCCAAAACCTAAGTGACATGACACATCATTCTCTTTAAATTTGAAAGAAATCTAGTAATCAACACATTAGTTCTTCAGTTAATAACATTAATAAAATATTCCAAATTTTAAAAAGTTGCTGAAAGTGTGTCTAGTATTGCAGGAATTATAGAGGGAAAGAGAGAATTACCAAAGGTAGCTAAATTGGCAGAGCTACGTAGAATTGCTAACATGCAACAAAGTTTAATGACCTAAATGGTACAAATTGAAGCATGAATATTTACTATCCTTAATACATTGAAACAAGTAATCGAGAAAATGCTACTATAAGTTAAATTTTAGAGAGAGAGAGAGAGCATCCATAGCTGAAAGTCAAGTGACTACATCTTTATTATTTTGAATGGTTTGTTACAATATATTAGCTCTAAAAATGAGATTTAAAATATTGATATTTTAAAAAGAGCATTTTTTTTTTAAATCTTAAATAGGATTATGTTTAATAAATTTGGAATAAGATTATATAATAGACTTGAGTTTTGAGTAAGTATCCAACACTAACGACATGCAAAATAAACTTCATCAATAGTTTCACTCCAAAGGCACATCAATATGATTTAAAAGCATTTGAGTCTTCAGTGAAGTCCCTTTCTCATCATTAAATTTATTGGACAAATAAAAAGTAGTGGTGACATGTTTCACTTATTATAGATAGTAAGGGTGAGCTAATGCCGAGTTGATTTAGAAATTAAATGCACCTCTTATCTTATCCTTGAGCAATGTAAGGACACAAAAATTTTACAATTTTTATCATAATTCACCACATAGTAAGTTGTAAGTGGTGAATGTATGAATCAACTATTTGACCTTCAAGATTCACAGATCATCACGTGACAAGTTATAACAATAATTATAAAATTTTTTGTGTTACTAGAATTTTCCCTTACCCTTTTCCCTAGCAATATTTGACTTGGAACATTTAAGTCCCATTTTCTGAGTGGCCCTTTTAAAACAAAAACACAACATTATATATCGATTATGAACCATGAATCATCCCCAAATCTTAAATTTTTCAAACGCATAAACTTTGTTATAATGCTAGGGCTCAATCAAATTGAATCACATATTGCCATCTGTAAAAGGAAAACACATCTACATAGCATGGAAATGTGTGTAGGAGCACTACGATCACATCACATCCTTGAAGAAGTACAAATATGTGTTTCACTTTTAATAAATTGTTTTTTTTTTTTTTTTTTTGGACACAGGGCGAAGCTAGATGGATGAGCGGGGGATATGGCCTCCCAAATTTTAAAAATATTTTAATATTATATATAAATATTTAACATTTTAATTATTAGTCTACAAAAATAGGACTTACCTCCCTCCTCACAGGAATATTTGAGCTAATCCAAAGATACTCTTAAAAAAATTGTCCAATTGATTTAGTAGTTATAAAGATTTTTTTTTTTCTCACATTTATTTTTTACTATAAAATATATTCTTGTGTCTGTTAAAATTTTGAATTATTCATTTCTTTGAATACTTCATTAATTTAATTGAAATTTTTTTTACTCACCTTGGTAGACAATTTGGTAACTTATATTAAAAATGAAAACTTTAAGGAGATGTATAAATGTGTATAAATGTATGTGTTTGTGTATGTTTATGAAAGTTTGTATAAGCTAATAATTAGTATCATAAGTTGGCCTCTCCAAACAAAAATTTCTGACTATGCCCCTGAATTGGACACGAGTTGTTTCTCTAGTTGACTAGCATTAAATCTTAGTCCAAAACTCAAGAAGGAAAATCATCACCCTTTCCTAAGGGCAAAAACACAAATTTGGACTTGTAGGAGTCCAAGTTTTGAATTAGTTTGGGAGAACCCTAGAGGGGATTTGTTATTTGTGAGTTCTCCTCTAAATGTGCATACACTTTGTAATCTTCCTTTAATATAATGTATTCTTCCATTGTTATCTGTAAACGTAGGTTATTGCCCAACCAAACTCATAGTGTTCTCATTTGTGTAATTATGACTATTTCTCTTTCAGATTTTCTTCATTCCTGTTATTTATTTTGGAGATCTTTCTTAAGTTTATAATAATTTTCATAATTAATTTTGATATTTGAGCTTCCGTTTTCTTAAGTTTATTACTCTTTCGTTTCCTCCAATTTGTGCAAACTTCATCCAAGAAGTAACAATTTATGTGACATTTTGTTATAAATAGGCATACACATGGATCTTTATTTTATTTTCTTTATTACTTTTTTCATTGCTAGCCTATATATTGTATAAGTAGAAATTTAAGCAAGCACTATATTCATAGGTGAGCCAAGAAATGGGCACAATGACCATATCCATGCAAACCGGCATAAGAAAAGATACATTGATAAAGTAGATATAATGTGGATACTGATGATGCCAAAAATCTCACCAGTGAGTTGCGCGATACTTGTACGCTCAAAACGACACCTACACAACAAAAAAGAAAAGACCTAACAGAGAGCACCGGTGTGGTGCCGGCCAAATACCCTCCGAAGGTCAAGTTAGAACTTCTTTCAACTCTAGAGTGCTAGAGAGGGGTTAACTATGCGTACCTCGGCTTATGAGGGTATTGGGGTTTTTATAGTAGTAAAGGGTGGACCTTTCTTCCTTGGAGTAGAAGTCTTTTCCTTATAGGAATCCTTATGCGCGTAGATTGCGGAATCCTTTCCTTATAGGACCCTGATACTGGGCGTGGAATACAAGCAATTTCCCTAAAACCCATGCGTGATGATCAAGTTATGGTCTTCATAGACCCGTCAGCCTTTAAACCGTCAGCCTTTAAACCGTCAGCCTGTACTTCCCTTCAGCTAATGTTAGTATCAGCTTCACGCTTCGTTCAGTAGCCTAGGGGCTTCAAATTGCCGTCAGTTAGACTTGGGGACTTCAGCCCGTCGGTTTTGTCTTGATCTAGTCAGCATGCATTTCATTACGTTTAGCTTGTCACAACTTGACCCGTCAGCCAGAACAGAAGCTGACGGGTTAAGCTTATGGTACCTGCTATAATCCTTCCATATCAGATACATATTCTATTATGCACTAAGAAATTGGAAACTATTCAGGAAAAGAATGGAAACTAAATCATAAAATACAGACGAATTTTATTAGCCATGCCAACAATTTCTCTCATTGGCGGAAATGAAAACAATGAAACATGCGTCAAAAGAGGAAAAATTAAAATTGAAAGAAAAAATTATGTGAGGACCTCAATGAAACCATCCTTAAAAGTTGAGGATTAAAAACATAATTAAACGAGCAGCTTAAGAATTGGACAAAAGAAGAAAAATTACTCACACACCTTTTGGTCCCTTTTAAAGCAGTGTGATGGTGAGAGAAGGGTTTTTATTTTTGAGTATTCCATAATTGAGGTGTAGGATTTAATCTTAAATGTTCCCGTTGAAAATATCAAAATATGTTAACTAGTTGAAGTACAAGGCTCTTGGTGATAGTGAGTAAGAGTTATTGATGTAACTACACAATTTAAAATACCTTAAATTACCTTGAATCCACATGGTAGAGATATGGAATCTACCAAAAATATATAACAAAATTTTGGAATTTTATTAATAATTGGATTCTCATTTTACAACCTAAGCGATGTGACAATTTAAAGATTTGTGAAAAAATAATTTCCAACCAATGTTTTCAAAAAAAAAAATTTAAAAGAAATTCCAAGCAAAAGGATTCAATTATGACTAAAAACACATGGAATGGAAGAAACTGTTGACCTTATCTTCCTTTCAACTAAATGGCCATGCAACAAACAGTAATCACCAATGATGAAATGACATAATATAAAGTGAAATCATTAAAAATGATACGAAATTGAATTAATTCCTAACTTAAGACTAAACTCAAGTCAAAATATTTTCAACCCCAAAATCATAAAAACCCTCTCTAACAATTACTTGAGTCTCTCTCTTTCACATCCCCGACAAGATCTTGTAAAGAAGATTGATCACCCTCTTTGCCATGTTACCTCTAAATGCCCAATAAAATCAAATTATGATGCACTTGTTTCATTCGTGACTTCATGAAATTTGATTACCCTTTAATAGACCCAACATTCACAAACCTAGATATTTAGCTCGACATCCCAAGCTGCCCAACTCGATCATCTCGAGAAAAAAGTTTTCATCAAGAATTGACTCATGAGTCATGACAAGTAATGGATTCAGAATTTTCCCCACTAACGAAGTCAAGAAGTTCTTTCCCATACTAACTGTAAGTCTAAAACGTTGGGTTGGTGGGGATAAAAACCATGATAATTGAGTTTAAGTGGCTTAAGTGCTTTAACCCCACGTGAACAAAAGAGGAAGAGATATTGGGAACCAATCACAACATGATTTCATGTACACAAAGATAAGAAAACTGTCCTCATATCCTCGTTAGCATGACCATTTTATAAATCTCATCATTAAAATTTTTCATGAGAATCTCAATTTAGACCCTACATTTCCTATTCCAATTTCCAACAGCAACAATTGACCTTTGGGCATTATGTTTATGATAAACAGGGCCTTCTTTTACAATTTTTTTCAGTTTAATTGAGTCAATGATCACATTATATGTACATGATTTTGCCACATCACTCAATCATTCATATTTAATAAAATGATGTTATACTCTCATTTATCAAACTTATTTATGAAAAAAAAGGGTCTTACAAGGTCGAGTTTGGCGTTGACTAAATTGTTCAAGTGGAACATCCTCACATAATACCATAAAAAGGAAAAACGAGGAAGAAAGAAATAATAAGAAGAAGAATATGCAATAATAATAAGAATATCCTTGCATCATGGTCAACTTTAGAGAAAAAATTAGCAACAAAAGCAAAAGACAAGTCGGAGGCAAGTCTTATTAAAAGAACTATGCAAAGTTCATGCTATCAAAACATACAACACAACCAAAGATTAGTTAAGATCAATTTATGACTTTAGCTTCTAGTTGTAGAGATCACAAGGCATATTTGCTCTTTGTTTGAACCTCTTTGTGGGCTGAAGCACATGCTTCCTTGCTGACTACAAGTGCTTTCCACAAAACGCGATTGGTAGTGAGCTTTACTCTGGGAATCAATCTCTAAAAATAAAACAAAAAAGGATAAGGCTATCTACTAATTATATGATGTCGCGGAAGCCTGAAGAGAAGCACACACGGTGCTCTCTTTGATGGACAGAAACTAAATTGTTAGTTCCTGGGTAGTAAACCGCGAATCCACGAGGGGTTCCTTGAATCCACAAGGTGATAGGTCTGGAATCCACCAGAGAACACAAAAGACACAAGTCTGAATTTTTATTGATAATAAACTATGAAAAACGCTTACAGACTTAGGAGCCTATTTAAGGGCTCCTTAAAACTTGACAGACAAGAAAATATAATCTAAAATAACTCCTAATTGATACCTAACCATAACAGGAACCAAATTTGACCTAAAAAGCATTAAATGCACCTAAAAACAAGGAAATAAATCACCTAAACCTAAAATAACGTTTTTTTACATAAAAATACCAAAAATAATAAATTACAATAATTAAATAGTAAATTGTGTCCTACATCAGACCCCTCCACTTGAAACAAACTCGTCCTCGAGTTCATCTTTGAAATCTGGAATCTCCCATGCCAAGAGAACAAATACGTTGAATACTTCATCTTCTTTGTCTTCTTGCCAAACTTGAAAGTCATTAATTGGGCAACTTGAACTTCTTCTTCCTTGATATTCATGTAATTGACAATATTCACCAAATAAGAGTCAATGATCAAATCAAATCTTTCCACCCCAATAAAATCAATAAACTTTGTTTCGGTGTCTTCCAATAAAATAATAGGAGTTTGAATGTTGCAATCATCTAACTTGATTTCATCGAGATCATTGACAACTTCCTTTATAATTTGTTCTTTAATGGTCTCTACTATCTCAACCTCAAGATCTTTCTCTATAATAGGGTCTTCATTAATCTCCTCCACAATCTTTATTTTAGGTTCTTTTTTATAACAAGACCTTCATTAATTTCCTCATAAATCTCAATATTTTCTTCTTTTACTTCTCCATATTCTTCAAGAATGATATTTTCTTGAACATGTAATTCTTCCTTTAACGGTGGAATATTTGGCTCTTCAAAATAATTCAAGTATGAACTTCTTGGCCAATAATAATCTTGTATTGTATACGACAAGATTTCTTCACAATCCAAAGGATAAAATTTGATAGCAAGCATCTTTTTCATCCTTGGCCATGATCGAATTTTGTCTTTACCTTGTCGGATTCTATCAGATTGTACTCGTTCCCACCAACATAAGGCATACTTACTAAGTTTATACAAAGCAAGTCCAACTTTTCTCTCATAACAAATATTCTCATAGTCAAATAAATCCTCTAGATCAAGTAACCAATCAAGAAAATCTTCTTTTAAAAAATAACCATTAAAACTTGCAATTCTCTTGTAAGGTCTATGTGAAATTTGCTTACCAATAGGTTGCCTGTGAGTTATGTCTCCGCTGCAATTATCCCTATTGTTTCCATTCTTCAACGGCACCATCCTAGCATAGATATTTGTGAGTGCTTGTTGTACGTCACGTAATACTCGCTAAGCTATTCGTCGTTGTTGTGGTGGTGGTTACCATCTCGCCGGTTAGCCATCAGACCATGGTAAGTCAAGGCTCTGATACCAACTGATGTCGCGGAAGCCTGAAGAGAAGCACACACGATGCTCTCTTTGATGGACAGAAACTAAACTGTTAGTTCCTGGGTAGTAAACCTCGAATCCACGAGGGGTTCCTCGAATCCACGAGGGTTCCTTGAATCCACAAGGTGATAGGTATGGAATCCACCAGAGAACACAAAAGACACAAGTCTGAATTTTTATTGATAATAAACTATGAAAAACGCTTACAGACTTAGGGACCTATTTAAAGATAAAATTTGATAGCAAGCATCTTTTTCATCCTTGGCCACGATCGAATTTTATCTTTACCTTGTCGAATTCTATCAGATTGTACTTGTTCCCACCAACGTAAGGCATACTTACTAAGTTTATACAAAGCAAGTCCAACTTTTCTCTCATAACAAATATTCTCATAGTCAAATAAATCCTCTAGATCAAGTAACCAATCAAGAAAATCTTCTTTTAAAAAATAACTATTAAAACTTGCAATTCTCTTATAAGGTCTATATGAAATTTGCTTACCAATAGGTTGCCCGTGAGTTATGTCTCCGCTGCAGTTATCCCTATTGTTTCCATTTTTCAACGGCGCCATCCTAGCATAGATATTTGTGAGTGCTTGTTGTACGTCACGTAATACTCGCTAAGTTATTCGTCGTTGTTGTGGTGGTAGTTACCGTCTCGTCGGTTAGCAATCAGACCAGGGTAAGTCAAGGCTCTGATACCAACTGATGTCGCGGAAGCCTAAAGAAAAGCACACACGATGCTCTCTTGATGAAACAGAAACTAAACTGTTAGTTCCTAGGTAGTAAACCTCGAGTCCACGAGGGGTTCCTTGAATCCACAAGGTGATAGGTTTGGAATCCACCAGAGAATACAATAGACACAAGTCTGAATTTTTATTGATAATAAACTATGAAAAACTCTTACAGACTTAGAGGCCTATTTAAGGGCTCCTTAAAACTTGACATACAAGAAAATATAATCTAAAATAACTCATAATTGATACCTAACCATAACAGGAACCAAATTTGACCTAAAAAGCATTAAATGCATCTAAAAACAAGGAAATAAATCACCTAAACCTAAAATAACGTTTTTTTACATAAAAATACCAAAAATAATAAATTACAATAATTAAATAGTAAATTGTGTCCTACATCAGGGTTCTATAATAATTTCAGGTGCTGTTTGGTTCATGTTGGGTGTGTATTCATTTTCACTTTTCTTTTTTTTGTACTCATTTTCTCTTTCTCAAATCTTGTACTCATTTTCTACTGGGAGTATTATTTTCATATCTTATTGTTTGTCACACTGACTTCTTAACTTGCAGCCAAGATATGGAGTATACACTGTTGGTGATTTTATGACAAGAAAGGAAGATTTGCATGTGGTAAAGCCTACAACGACTGTGGATGAAGGTAGTTGTTATACTTGGGTTTCATCTCAGACTATGTTGTATAGTTTTGATTCCCTAATGCATCAGCCTTTCTGCCAACAGCACTGGAAGCTCTTGTGGAAAACAGAATCACTGGTTTTCCTGTCATTGATGACGGCTGGAAATTGGTAAGATTTGCATACGCTGCTTTGTGAGTCCCTCTGTTCTTTTTTGACGTGGCAGAAATTTGTTAGTATATTTCAGTCTTTGGATATAATCAGTTTCCTGATTCGTGGATTATATATGATTTAAAGTCCAATATCAGGCTTAACAACTTCTTACTAATTTGAAATAGTTTCATACATCACTATCTCTTAATTACTGAGAACATTATCAGTTATGTACCAGGGTTAGGTATTGAAATTGTTCCCAGTGGACCCCAAATCTGAGGGTTAGTGGCCAGCTCATATCTTTGAAAGTAACAATGAAATAGAGCTTGAGAACTACTGAAAATAATAGCTTAGCGTCATTGGGATTTGGGGCTTCACTTTAATTAGTTCAGCATAGTGACATAACTGCTGGTTGTACTGAAACAAATATCCAAACTCCAGATTATTGTTTAAATCCTCTATTGCTTTTGTAGCTATAATCATGCATTTTCTTTTCTAGAAGTTTTCACATCTTTACATAGCTAATTTCAGTTTCTTGACTTCTCCTTGTTGGCTTTCTCAGTGGCGGTTTTAGAAATTTTTTCTAGGGTACTCATTAACAAACTTAAAATTATACAAAATTTAATAAAGAGAATTTGAATATATTGACATAAAAAAAAAAAGGCAAATACTTGAAGTTTTACAATTTCCTTCTACTAATAAAATTAAAACGCAAAAACTAAGAATGCTAAGATGAGATTAATAAAATTACAGTTTGAAGTGATGATTGAGAAGATAAAAATGGAGAGAGAGAGAGAGAGAGAGAGAGAGAGAGAGAGAGAGAGAGAGAGAGGAGCTGTGACTGCAAAGCCCAAGACAGCAAAGCTGGCAGCACTGCTGAGGAGAAGTCATAACTGCATTATCTCTCTTCATACCCTATTTAGGAAAAATGAAATTAGACATGATTTTTTTATGAAATGGGTTGAACGAGTAACGAATCTGAATGATTAGGGGTTTTTATTTTGAATGAGCTTTTTGTTGAGTTTTTTGTTCATTTGTTGTTGTTTAATGGGTTAAGAATTATGTTTGGGGGGCCAAGATTCTCTTTGTGAGTATTACTCTTATTTTTGTTGAACCCAATTTCTTCAGATTCTCAAGTCAGGATAGCTTAATATAAAAATAATTATGTATATACATTTTTTTCGCAAGTATAATTTGTTTTGGGCAAGTCAGGGTGTTCATGAACACCCTGACTTCTATTTAACGCCGCCATTGGGTCTTTTTTGCAAATTCACATTATATAAGTGACCTGAAGAGGTTCCATTGTGTTAATACAATATATTGTGGGAATGATTTTGCAAGGTTCTCTTTGATTGCAGGTTGGGCTAGTTTCAGATTATGACCTCTTAGCATTGGACTCCATATCTGGTAAATTCAAAATTTCAAGCTACATCTTACCTTTTGAATGAACTCTGTACAGTCCTGAAACTGAAAATTTTGTGTGTACACCGATTTTTATTGATTTCTTACATGATGGAAAAGTTTCCAATATTCTAATTAGGTGGCACACGAAGCGACACTAGCATGTTTCCTGAAGTTGACATCACTTGGAAAGTATGTGAGAAACTTTATTTCTCTACAATAAACTCTCTCTTCATGATTGTCCATGTTTTTTATATTTATTTCATATTGTTTATAATTAGCATTCATAGAGTCAATCTTTACATTGGGTAAAGATTAAAGGTTGATGAATATTAGCTTTGTAGAACTATTATTGTCTTTTGCATATCTTGATAGAGGCAATTAAAGACCAGGGGGTTTTGCCGTTTTCCTAAATGTTCCATAAGACAAAAGAGAATTCTCAAGAATTTGCTTTTTGTTAAATAGAATCATATTCATGAGGGCAGGAAAATTGGAATAATGGTGGCAGAATTTACGGGGTAAAAGAACAATTGACTTGCAGCACAGGCATTGCTAAATCAGATGACCTTATCAACCTGATGGCAGTAATGCCCCTGACCATGCAACCAGACTAGTAGAGAACTGCCTAACAGGGAACTCTATAGGGTTGATTCTAGGGTTGGATTAATTGAGATTCTGTTTTGGTCTTCTTTCCAGCACAGGCATCTAGGTTTTGCTGCTTCTGGTTCTTAATTAGTTATAAATTATAACTTGAAGGTTGGGATTATCACTAGAGGAAATGTTGTTAGAGCTTTCTTCAAATAAAACGTGCTAGCGAAAAAGCATAATATCCAGACATTGCCAAGTGGATTTGAGGCGGTCCAAATTGGCAAGCAGGGAACAATCAATTCCTGCAAGCGCTGAGAGTATAAAGAGAGAGAGGTCAGAGGATCTCAGCTGCTTTCTATGAACAATTTTGGCATATGTATGTATGAGACATCAATGACAGTGTTCTTTGTAAAATTGAGTAGTATCCAATGACCAAAAGCCAGTTAGGTACCAGTTTTTTAGTGGTAGGTCCAACTGAAAACTGAAAAATGAAGACAAAATACACCACTTTTGTCTCTTAACCAAACAGCCTCATATTGTTTTGACATATTATAAACTACACCTGTTACCTGATGCTAGTTTGTGTGGCATTCAGGTCACATCCTTTATACACCGAATGGTGGACACTTTAGGAGCATCTGTATTTCCATACCTCCCAAAGGCATTGGAGCAATTGCTTGCAGAAAGTGAGGTAAAAAAATTGTGATTGGGTTCGTTTATTTAATCTCTTTCCTATTTCTAAATTATAGAAGCAATTATTATTTTGATTTGTATCTTCATTGGTTTGGAATACATTAAAGAGTGGTTGTTTTCCCTGAGTATCGGTTACAGTACTAGGGGATGCCAATGAGATGGTAACAAGGGGCAAACTGCTCAGCCGTTTGGCAGTCATGGTGCTTTATTGTTGGAGTAGGGTTTGGAAATAATATTTTAGACGCGTTCATTGGGCGTATTACTAACTTAAATACAAGCAAAACATTATCTTCTTGTATGGGTATTCCTTAGTGGTATTCTTTTCTTTTTTTTTTGATGGGATTAGTGGTATTCATTTATATTTCTAATTTTGAACCTCATCAATGCATTAATAAAATAGTTTCCTGTTTTTGTTTAGAATATGGGAGAAAGATAAATGTGAAATAACATGCTTATAACAGGAAAAAGAAAAAAGAAATAACATGTTCATAAAAGGAGTGTAGCTGAAATGCATATAAAAAAAAAAAAAGAAAAACAAAAAAGAGTGTAGCTGAATCTTTTCAATGTAAAGATAATTTTTCATTTCTTTTTGTGCATAGTAACCAATATACCAACAATAAACTTGTAGAGAGATGAAAACTTGTGATTTGGACAAGATAATATCCCAACTTTGGCATGGTTAGAGATCACCATTTACATGTCACACTATCAATGTCTTCTATAGAGGTTACCTTGTTCTGTCTCTGGTTTATGAGAGATGATCAAGTTCATGTGGGGTTGGGATATTGGATATGCATATACCTGGCAGGATGCTCCCATATACTGTTTCCCAGAAAGGATGCTTCTGGGCCAGATGCTTTAACAGAACAAAATGATTCCAACCACATGGAATTTCTTTGATCATGCTTAACAATATTTTTCTTTGAAATTTTTTTGATTAGTAAGAAAATTTTACTTAAAAAACTATTTGGACAAAGTTGCTTGGACTGGTTCTTTATTAATGAATAAGTCTAATAAATGTGTTCAATCTAAAGGATGTAATATCTTAATCCATTTGTATATCTCTAAAGTAATGAAATTTTATTTTTAAATCATGTTAGGAGTATGTTTCTTTTGTACCATGATGTTTAAAGTTTCATCTTCTAAGTTCTGTATGGTTCACCATTCACTTATAAATGTGTTCAATCTAAAGGATGTAATATCTTAATCCATTTGTATATCTCTAAAGTAATGAAATTTTATTTTTAAATCATGTTAGGAGTATGTTTCTTTTGTACCATGATGTTTAAAGTTTCATCTTCTAAGTTCTGTATGGTTCACCATTCACTCAAGTTCTTATTTCTCAAATGATTTAGGTTCGTCAATATTATAAGCAGTGTTAAATTGTTCTGTAGGAACCTGGGGAGATTGAAGAAGAGTTTGCTCATGCAGGAACTGCAAGAATAATAAAGAGATTTCTTACATCTCGCAGTCCACGTCCACCTTGTATACCTAAAGGAGGATTCATAACTTCCCCTAATACCACCTTGCCAGCTTGGCTGTGTGAAGAAGATGTCAATTATTCTGTCAGCAAATTTGACAATAGAGGCTTCACTGGAGGACTGAACTATTATCGAGCTTTGGATTTGTATGTTTCTTTTACTTCTTTATTGAAATCGTATTTAGTAGGTTTAAAATATGGCTGCTATAAGAGTTGCAAATGATTTAACACCAGCAATTACATTTTTATCAAGTAATAAATCTACAAATAAAAGATCATCTTCTATGCCTGCTACTTGCATGTCAAAGTTTCTTTTGGTGTTCTAAGAAATTTGTTATTTTCTGTGCAGAAAAAATTATGACAGAAAAAAAGAAAAAAAGAAAAAAAGAAGTTCTGAGCTTATAATTAACTAGCCTCATTGCTGAAGCTATTTGGAGATGACATTAATTCCCATGCTCATTTAATATGACTAATTTCAACATTTTGGCATTACATAATTTTGTTTATTTCAACAAAGCAACTGGCCCTTGGTACAAATATTTTCTCAATCATTTGAAACATTAAATTGCTGGATGCAAGTTTTGGGACATTAAGCATGTGAGAGTTGAATTGTATAATGCACTAAAAGCCTTGCTATGTTATTTGGAAAAGGGGGCTATAAACAAGGCATTTTCCTACTTTTGTATTCTTCTTACAAAAAATAATGGTGCTAATGGTGCTGAAAAAGAAATCGGGCTATTCAGAAGTTATTGTATAGAGTTTATGGAAGACTGATTAATGGATTTACTTATACTAATGTAAGCATAAGTGCTACAATATAGTCTAATGTATTGGTAGTGTTAGGCTTGGAGTAGTGTCTTGTGCATTAAACTAGTGAACTGGACCTGCTAGTAAAACAGTACTGTCCTAGGGTCTTGGATCATGATCATAACCAAAATGGTTCAGAAAATGTTAATAGTATTGATTAAAATCCTTAGAAACTAGCAATATTGGAGAGAGATAACACATTGAACGTGATTTATGGCAGGTTCTCAGCAACCCGGAAAAGACACCCACCCCAGCAGCAAACATCAACAATTGGCTAGAAAAGTTAGCAAGAAGTTCATCCCATGGTTTTGTCATATGCGGGCAGGTTTTCAACTACTGCTTCAGCATCAGAAAAAGTCAACCCTAGCTTTAATGAGTCTTTGTTGACGATATTCTTCTTGCTTCCGCAGGTCTTCCATTTCTTTATATTTTTCCCTCGGGGTCCGAGGGGAAAATATAAAGAAATGGAAGAGTAGCGGACGCAAGGGAATCTCGTCAACAAAGAATCATTAAATGTAAAGAGAATCTTGCTGCTGCTGAAGCAGAACTTTAAAACCAGCCTCCATATTACATTATTCATTTTGGCATGTGTCAATTCTTTTTGTCTTACTTTACATGGGAACACTTTTTCTGTAACCTTACATTGAAGGTGGCTGTTGATTTTGCAGGCAAAGCAGAAAGGAAGCTCTCTGGGTAGGCCTCTCTGAAGTCACTCATCTTCAGGTATCATACAACTATATATTTGAGTCAAAATGCCATTAACTCCACATTCAAGTACTTCTACGTGTATATATTTGATGAATCAGTAAGAAATATTATTGCAAGCTCAAAGAAAAATGGTACCTACATATTTTCCCTTTCCTGTAATACGGGGTATATAAAATTACTACAAATAAAGGAGGAAAACCACTTTTGTATGATGATAGGTCACAATCTGAATGACCCCTTGTGATTAACCCTAATTAATTAATTTAGCCAAGTAATTAATTAATCAATTAATCATGCAATTTTATGGAAGCACAAACAAATCACCAATCAACTAAATATGCAGCGGAAAATAAATAACACGGTGATTTGTTTACGAATGGGGAAAACCCTAATGGCAAAACCCCACCGGGTGATTTTCAAGTCACCACTCCCGAAACTCTACTATTATCAAATCAAGCGGTTACAAGTAAAGGAATCTCAAGTACCTTACCAACCTACAGTTGAACCCTTACTCCAATACCCAATTGGACTTGATCTGTAGTGACAATCTCCACCTTTGATGCACGACTCCCAAGTACGTGACTAATCAATGCACGGATCCAAGTACGCGACTTCAGAACACCAATTGATGAAGAATGGTTGGCTGCAAAGTTCTTCAGATCATCCTTTCTGATGAATAGCAGGAAGATGCTTGGTTACAAAACCCTATGGTGCAAATACACAGCAACTTCTTGATGGAAGATGAACTAGGTTAAGAACTTCGTCTGTTGATCACAATTTTCTTAAACAGAGATTGCTCAATGATAATGCAACTTGTGTCATCCAAAACGGCTCTTAAAATAATCCTTTTATATGTTTAGGGTTAGAAGAAAAGAAGGCCCAAAAACATATTCACGGATCCCAAGAAAATTAGATTGGAAATCTGACTTTTTTAAATCTCGACAGATAGCAAGTGTCGAGGTAACTGTCGAGAGGTGTCGAGCTTTATAAATTTTGCACTTCAACTTGCTTTCTCTTGGACAGATTTGATGACTTCAATACTTGACTTTGAAACATTGTTTCTTGAAGTATTAAAAACACCTAGAACTACCTAATTACAAGCAAAGTGCGTTTTGTCAAAGGATTAGCCAATTTACATAACTAAGTGACATATGTTCTTAAACAAATTAAAACATATATGTCCTAACATATGAGTATATCTGTCATGCATCTCTGTAGCCTGTGTTTTGTCTCTTTTTTTGCCCCTGCATATCTTAGTTTTTGTTTAGCATGACTTTTGCCTTTTCTTCACTAGAGAACTTCTTGGTTGCAAAGCTTATGATTGGTTGTTATGCTTCCTTAAAAAAAAAAAAAAAAAAAAAAAGTTATTCTATAAAGATGGGAGGTTTGAAGCTTGTTTAAGTTGGCTTTTTTATATGTAACCTTCCTTTTAATTTTCAAATGAAATATAAACATAACTTATAGTGCAAAAGTACTTTATTGCTGCAACAAATCTTGACTAAACTTCTTTATGAGGCTGGAAAGTGAAAATTAATAAACTGTACCATCATTTACCATGAATTAGTTTAAAAAAAAAAAAATTAATCATTACAAGTGGAAGATTTAAAGTTGCAAATAGACTATCGCTCTCTCTTTCTCTTTGTGGAGTTGGATATCAAATACTTTGATCTTTGTCTCTCTAATTGTGATGCCATCAACAATAGAGTTATAATTAAAAATGCTTAAGCTGCTCTTATGTGTGTCTACTATCTTTTACCTCTTAGCTTCTTTTTCATAACATTGTCTCTATTGGTGTATTATACACGCAGCCAATGGCTATCAAACTCACGACATTACCCTCCGCATATTTTTTCTGTAATTCTTTAGTCTACTTTGTGCCCATTGTGCATGAAGTAGGTTTTTATTTTTTTTATTTCATTTTTTGTTAATATAATTACTCTTACTATAACGAAAAATAAAAAATGATTACCATCTTCAACAAAATGTGGCTTGTTGTTGTGTCCATTAATGCTGGTTTTCTCTTTGAACAATGTATTAGAGCTGCCGCAAAGAAAGATATTGTAATTTCTTGTCCTTATTTTTGTTATTTAAATAGCTTGGTTGTACAGTTGTTAAATGCTGTGTCTTCTTGTCAAATTATGTGGAGGCTACTTAGATCATTTGTAAACAGAATATAGGGGCATGACAGAATTTAAATTTAAATAAAATAAAATTCCTTGTTTTGGTGTGCTGTAGGAAGAAATTCTAAATTCTGTATAGACTTTTACCCAGAAATTCAGTTCTTAAATTTCGATTTACAAATTCTGCCCATTCAGTTGTTATTTCTAAAGTCCTCCACATTTCTCGCTCGCTCGCTCGTTAGTCAATACCTCCTTCCCATCTCCATGGCCCCTACCAGCTTGTCTCCAGCTCCCACTTCATCCCCTGCTTTAAATACCCTGGCTCCTCTGACCTTGGCCAACTTGTCACTGACTGAAATACTCCTTGCTATGCCACAACCTTGATCAAAGTTAGCACCACTAGATTCACTACCTTAGTTGTCTTTGTGGAAACTTTGTTGTTCCAGATCCCATCGGAGCTATGTTTATCTTTCTCATCTCAACTTTTCCACCATCGTCCTAGATTTTTTACAGTTTTGTTCCCCACTTCAATTAATTGCATCAAAATCACCCAAAATCGCTCTTTCGATTGGCTTTTCAGTTTAATATCCTCAATTCAATTTGGGCAAACTTTAATTGAGTTTGACATGATTGAAGATTAATTCTTAAGCTTTCGGCATTAAAATCCACATGAAACAATGTGGATTTGCACACCAAATCTTGCTGATGTCAATCCAGCAAATATTTAATTTTCACTCCAAATGTGTCTTGACCGTGGCAATGTCATTTAAGTGCCAATTTTTCTCAATGCATGCCCCCAAATAGTACATTCATTTTTCAGTATATTTTAGAGCAGTGAGATTTGAGATTCTGTGGTTTGGCCCTTAATTATCAAGGCAGCTAGCAGCTTTTGTGTAATATGCCCTGTAGCCTGTTCTGCCACAAATATATAAATAATTTTCACCAAAACATGGTCACATGGTATTTTTATACAGAGCAATAAGTATTTGATGGGATTCAGGGTCCGCCCTCCTCTCTTATAAATTTGATAAAGTAGAGCAATAACTGGTCAAGGAATTGCAAAATTTTTTAAACAAGGAATTTTACATATATATTGGTACTATTTCCTTGTATTTATATATGATAACGAAACAATGAAATTGATAAATGAGGGGGTTTAAACCCCATTCTCTTTTCTGTGCAAATATAAATTCTTTACCCAAACCTATGGTAATGGTTTTTTTGCTTTTTTTTTATTTGGTTATTTGCTCCAGATTTTTATTTGATGAAAGAGGTCACTGTGCTTTCCATTTACACCAGGTACTCTTTTCAAAGAACCAAATATCTGCAAAAACATCCCCCATCTTGAACGAGGTTTGTAATGTTTTCTTGACTTGGTTTGTAATATTAAAAAGCCAAGGGCCCAGATTAACTTGGTTTTCTTTCTCAGGTTGGACTGAGCCTATGTCCATTGTCATGCTTTTGGTGATCAGTACAAGGCAACTATTACTGTTCTACCAGGATCCAGGAAACTTAAATTGGTATTTGGTAAAATCCTCTCCCAGTTGACAGCTTTTGAATGATCTTATTAGTTTCACTTTTAATAGAGACTTGTTAAAACTTAGTCTTTTCAGTTCTATATTTCTGTCAATGCCTTGTATGTAATCATCCTATTAAGGGAAACTGGAATATCTGCAGTACTGGATAAACATGATGAGAAGAAAGAGTTAGAGGTTTTCAACTTTACTGGTGCTAGAGGTGTAGCATTGTCCATGTATAATATTGATGAGGTTCAGATCTCACAAATGCTATTCTTTTTCCTTTGTTTCTTTTATACTTGGTGCCTGACCTGAATTTGACTTGCTAAAAGAGTGTTTTTAGTGTTATTATTATTATTTATTGTTTTTTGTTTTTTTATAATTTTTTTGAAAACAGTTCATTCATGCTTTTTCTGAGGCTTCAATGAATACTGCTTACCAGAAAAGGTGGCTACTTTATCTTAGTACTAAAAACACCATTCTTAAGAAATATGATGGAAGGTATGCTGTTACCTTGTTAGACTTTCTTTTGTTTTCTAATTCTGCCCAATTTTGTTCCAATTGAATTATTAAAGACTCTCTTTTACATTAATATGAGGCATGACCTTTTTTCTTCTATGTGGAACTTTACTGCCTGGGACAGTTACCACTATTAGTGGCTCCATCAGAGAGGTGGTGAAACCAGCATAAACAGCATAGCATCAATATTTGCTTGGACACAAGGTCTTGCACACAGGTATCAGATTAATCTCTTCTGATACCTGTGTGCAAGACAGGTATCAGAAGAGATTAATCTTCAGTATGTAGTTGAACAAGGGTGCTAGCACACGTTCAGAGGCCAGGTCAATATTAGGATTGAATGAGGAACCAAAAGCACAATCTGTTTCTACTGGAACAGGGAAAGGGCCGGTTCTGTTAACTGCCCCAACATCTGTTTCACCAGGGCTGATATCAAGCTCATCAGCCTTACCTGTTGCATCTGCTGCAGCTGATCCTGGTGCTTCTACAGGCCTCACAGCTGATCAGCTTTGTGAGTATTTTAATCTGTCAGACACGTAAAAATAATTTTTGAGGGATATTTTGTGAGTGCTTTAATCCTGTCTTCTAAATTTCCCAGGTAAACATTAATAAACAGAAAAAGGAAGCATTTCATATTCTGAAACCTGAAGTAGATGTTGATCCAGACTCAAATCCTCATTTTGATGAAAGGAAGGGTATTAACAAAACTAAGCTATTGAGGCCTAAGAGGATGAATTTCCAGTTTGTTGAAGAAGCAAATGGTCAAAAGATGCTGAGCATATTAAACTGAAGGTATTTGTTGTTGCCGTTATGTTTCCTTTATAACTTCTACCAATTCAATTCTTACATTATTTGTCTTGTAGACATTTTGGTTGTGCAGAGTAAATTTGGAGAAGCACAAGCAAAATAGCAGAAGGCAAAACAGGCACAGTTGGCTAAGGCAAAGGCAGCACCTGATAATAATCCAAATTTAATAGAGGTAGCAGAGAGAGTTATTACCAAAGAAAAACCTAAGGACCCTTTTATTGATAGGTTGAGTGGTGGTAAGTTGATATTGAATTCTTCTTACATGGTTTCTACTGAATCATTTCCATTTATTTGAGGCATTTTATTAGTTTGATTGCCATGATTTGGGTGAATGAATATGATATAAAGGCTATGTTGGTAATGCGAAATCTGATTATCATTCTCTTTTACTGCCAAAGTAAGGGCTGAAAAACTAAGTCTTTGTCAAATTATGTTAGAGATTTATTTGATTGCAGAGAAAGCTGTTGTTTGAGAGGCAGCTCCCTGCTGAGCCAATTGAACTGAGGGCCCAATTGAGCCCCCTGCTGAGCCAGCTCCTCCACCACCTCAACCCTTGAAGTTAACCAAGATCCAACTAGGCTTGAAAAGGAAATCAGGAGTGCAGCAGCTGAACGTGAGCCCTCAGACACGCTTCAAAGTTGATGTTAATGCCCAAGAGAACCGCTTGAGTGGATGTGCTGTGATTTGTGATGGTATTAGTGTTGTGGTTGTTGAAGGTGGACACAAGTCCATAAACAGGTATGGCAAGGTTATGCTTAAACGCATAATTTGGGCTTCTGCTGTAAAAGAGGAGAATGAAGATGAAGATGAAAGTGATGATAAACCTCCTAACAAATGCGTCTTAGTTTGGCAAGGGAATGTTGCGAAGATATGTTAGAAAAAAAAGCTTTGATAAGTTAGGTTTTTTTTTTTTTTCCCAGCCCCTACAAACTCTGTCAAAAGACCTATACAATTCCACATTTTCTAACCTTTTTTCTTATCTCTCAGTTCACGTGAAAGTTTCTTTTGTATTTGAAATTTACATTGTTTATTATTTATTTTTCATAGATGTATAGGCTTGGCCTTGGGTACAGGGTACGGAATTTATTCCCATAATGAAGACACCAATTAGTCTCTTCTGTATTTACCAAAGATTAAAAAAAAATGCCTCTACGGCAAAAATTCTATCGTAAGACTTATGTTGCTTAAGAATTAATACCAATCAATAGAAATAAAGAGATTGTAGGTGAGAGCAAATCACTAGAAGTAGCCATTGATCTATAGCACATGAAATTATTTCATTATACCCAAACATAAGAGTATTCATTGTCATATAGAAATAAATGTAATTATAAACTTCTATATACATTGTTTTACTTGAACTCAATCATGCTAAATATATATCTTTTACTCAAAACATTTGTACCATAATTATTAAAATATAAGAAAACTGAATACGTTAATTCTCTACAACCAAACTGATAGGACACTTGGAGGAAAAAAAAATGAAAACCCTAAATAAGAAATTTGAACTCCAAAACCCAAAATATGAAGAAATATAGTTCTAAAACAAGCCCAAAGTTGTAACATGACCATCACAGCATGACCTACTGATCTTCATGCCCATTGTTGTCATCAACATCACATTCACAATCCACCTGCCCATCACATAATTCTTAGATTCGAATCCAAGCAAATAAACTAAAACTAAAGAAAGATGTATAACTTTAATCATAAGTGACAATGCAAAAAAAAAAAAAAAAAGGGGGTGGTAGGGGGAGGTTATAACAAAGGAAAAAAACACAAATCTATACCCAAATCTCAAATTTAATCCAAAATACCAAAGAGGAGAAAAACTAAGCATTTAATATGTCAAGCTAGCAAAAGCAATTAAGTTGAGAGAGCACTCGCAAACTTGATCCCAATAAATTTCCATATTGATAGTGGAGTACACTCAACAACACATCATGGGAAAAAAATCCATCACAAAATTCAACTTTTTTTTTTTGTATTTTTTTTTTTTTTTGTTTAACACAAAGGTCCTAAATTCTTAAACAAAACAAAGAAGGAAAGAATTCATACAGCTCTAGAAAAAAAATAAAAAATAAAAACTGGTTTAGCTATTTGCCAAATTGAATTCACTAAATTTTATTTGTAGTAGAATTTATAGAAATTCAAAATAATGTTTATCCGATTTGCAGTTGATTTAAAATTTGAATGGCTCTTCGTGTAAGAATTAAAAAACTTGTCCACATGAAATAGAAATATTGCCGAGTTTAAGCTAAAAAGCATTTGTTGGATATTAATACGTTCACGTCTACTTTTTTACATTTAATTTTTTATATTCAATTTTTTTTTTACTGTGAAATGCCAGGCCAGGCCGAGACTTCTTCAATATTTACTGCGAAATGCCACTGGCATAATGCCTAGTGGAAATCGAGTCTGTTAAACTCGATTTTTAAAAATCAAGTCTGTTAAACTCGATTTCCAGAAATCGATGTTTTCAAACACGATTTATAAAAATCGAGTTTAAGAGTCTCGATTTTCACTGGGAATTTTTTTTTCTCCCCACTATTTTTTCCTTCTCCCACCTGCATTAAACCCAGATCCACAAACTAGGAACTTCTTTTTCCTTACCCTACGAGCATAATATATATATATATATATGTTTTTGCTACCACTAGTCAAAAGCCCGACTATGTCCTGCAATTTATTTGGTCTAACTATCGGTTTTTCATTGTAACTTAACCTCTTAGAAATTTCCAAGCAATTGCATACTCTTTTTTTTTTTTTTTCTACAAGCAAAATAGCAAATATTCATTAAAAAAATATATTAATAATGTAGACTAAAAACCAAATAATAGGTTTAGAAACAATTCATTTGACCACAATGTCAAGACTTAATAAGTGAAAGCATCATGTTTACATAATCACGTTCAAATTAATTTTATTTGAAGAAGAACAAAGTTTCAATATAAAAAAAGGTAGAAATTATATTTTCTTAATCTGAGGGAGGCGAACAAAAATGACTTCGATACACATACTCAGAAAAAGCGACCACATTTCAATGTACTTCTATGAAACCTTTAAAAAAGAAAAGACTATCAACATCTTCTCAAAAAAAAAAAAAAAAAAAAAGACTATCAACATCTTCTCAAAAAAAAAAAAAAAAAAAAAGACTATCAACATTTAATTTTATTAAAAATATGTTCCAAGCAATCACTCAAATCGGCTAGAAAGCTTTTGATTTGCCACATCAAAACTTATTCACAAGATTAACTACAAATTATGCATGTCAGTACGGATTTATGCTATGCTATATCATCGGTACTTCTAATGAATAAATAAAGAAAGATAGTTTGCCTCAAGTACATAATTAGTTACCATGCAGTGAAAGAGTTTTGAGTTACCTTGCAAATTACTTGGTGCATATCTTTTTAGTTTTCACATCCTATAACGTGTTTAATGGTTGTTTTTGTTATAGTTTTGTAGTTCAACTAACAATTTATATTGTGTTCAATAAAAGGGTTCCGATTTTCTCATTAGCAACATATTGTTGTAACTATCTAAAAAAAAAAATCTTCTCATTAGTGTAACTATTGATTTATATATCTATATTACTATTTAAGGGACTGCACCTTTGGACCAGATTTTTTTTGTTCTAAAATACCCCTACATCCCTATGTTTAAGTAAAGACAAAATTAAAGGACAATTAAGTAAAAATACAACCCTAACTTCCACTAAAACAATGCCTAAAAATTAGGGTCACTCTCCTGTTGATTTTCAAATTGATTTATCCACTTATAAATTAGATTCTCAAAATACAAATTATATATATAAAATAAAAAAACATAGTTTTTTTTTTTTTTTGGCTACTACCACTAAAAAGGAAGAAAGTCTTATTATACGCGCGAAACACATGTGATGAGGCTAGTAAATAGTAATGCTACATCCGCAAACTATTTTACAAAATTTTCACAAACTATTGATGTGACAAATTCTTACTATTTTTAATTTGGACCACCACTAATATCACATTTTTATCTACCAATAATTATTTGAAAAATGCTAAAGCCACGTAGCAGTTTGTAAAAATGTTATAAAATAATTTGTGTATGTAATATTACTCATATATATAAAAATAAATAAATAAATAAAGTTATGAACAAAACAAAAAATTACAAGAATAATATTTCTAAATTTTTCTTCTTCTAATTAATAAACTTATATAGTAGTATAATGGTGTGACAAAATTCAGTTGGCATATATATATTTTAAATGATAGTACAAATTTAAGATATGTTTTACAAGGGCTTCCTCGTGATTTCGTAGTTCCTACTGCATTGCTAGGATGGTTCCTCAGTGTCAGAGGGGAGGACAGGGATTCCAACTTTACAGTTTACCCATACGCTGCTTTGACTAAAAAGAACTCAGAAGAGAATTACTTATTACAACTCTGCGAAAATATTATTGATGTATAAATGCCTGTCCCTCTCAAGCATTCTGTCACTTCCAAACACTACACTCATTTTATCGTAACTGATTCATGAATCTAGCGTTATTTCAAAAGAAAATTTTTGAGCTTTTCAGTTTTCTCTGCAATTTCATAAAAAATCTGTGAACTCACTTTTCGAGCACGTATATCCATCTCCTTTTTTTCTTTTCCACTTCTTAAAATTAAAATCCAACTCAAATTTGCTTTCTTCTTCCTCAATTTATATTTTCTTTTTTGTGTTAAATTCTTCAAAAAACTATTTTAATATATTTTTAATACATATCTCTAGCATATTTCCGATGGCTTTTCTGGCCATAGAAAATGCCTCCTCCTCCTCATCTGTTCCTCCTTCTTCTACTCCTGGATGCAAATACGAATACGATGTACTTCTCAATTTCAGGGGCACCGACACCCGCAACAATTTCACAAACCATCTATACTATAGGTTGAAGCAAGAAGGGATATTCACATTTAGGGACGATGAGAGGCTCAAGCAAGGAACAAAGATTAACTCGGGGCTCCTCAGAGCAATAGATGAATCGAAAATTGCTGTTGTCATTCTATCCAAACAATACGCTTCGTCGAGTTGGTGTTTGATCGAACTAGCAAAGATTGTTGAATGCATGGACAAGAAGAAGCTGACAGTCCTTCCTGTGTTCCACTATGTGGATCCTAGTGATGTTAGGTATTAGAGAGGGTCTTTTGCGGAAGCTTTTGCAAAACATGAAAATCGATTCAAAGATAAGATTAATGATGTGAAGACTTGGAGAGCAGCCTTGACAGAAGTTGCCAATCTCTCTGGATGGCATCTAAAGGATGAGTAAGAATTTCTTTTCTTTTCAAATGATGGTTTTTATTTATTTATTTTTTTTAATTCCTGAATTTTCTTATCGTTACTTTCTTTACTTTGCCACGACATCTTTCTTTTACTTAGCCTCCTGTTACATAGGGGCGGAGCTATAGCATGGCTTGGGGGCATCCCCCCTTAAAAAATTATTTTATATTATGTATAAGTATTCAAACTTTAAATATTTAGCTACAAAAATAAAAGTTGGCCCTCCAAATGTTTGAGTTAGTCCAATAATGCTCTTAAAAACCAAACCAATAGAATTTGTCAATTGGTCTAGTAGTTACAGAGATAAGGTAGTTTTTGTTTTCTCTAATTCATTTTTTGTATATGTTTAATATCAAACTAAACAGCTTTTGTATACTCATTGGAATTTAAAAGATAATAAGTTCCCTAAAAAATTGTTTTACGAATATATATATTTGAAAGTTGTTAATTTTATATACAATATATTTATAAATTATGACCTACTCTATTATCAAAATATTAATGTTTATATTTGTGTATGTATGTTTACATATATGTACGATGGTTTATCTTGACTCGAAACTAATATATTAATACCAAAATTTGGCCCCCCAAACAAAAAATCCTAGCTCCGCCCCTGCCTGTATATGACAAAGCTAGGAAATTATAAGCTCGAATTGGGCTTTGGTTGAACAACATCGCATGCATATATTGTTTGTACCACGTACATACTATACACTTGTAGAGTTCCCTTTTATTTTTTTTTTTGCTGAACGAAGCTCAGATTGTATGTTTGCTGAATATTTTAATTGTCTCTAAAGTAATGTATCTAGCAATTACTCAATTAGACTTGGAATATAGCTTCAGATGTGCCACACCAAACCTTGTTCACATGAAAATTATCATTAAAACAAGGCCCATGACCATGAGCGCTAGGCAATTATTATGAGGGTTGTATAGACGAGTTAAAATTTAAACAACATAGTTGCATCCTATACTATAATGATTAACTACGCGTGAGCTTATTGTGCTTGTGAGTGCGGATTAATGTTGCATCTTGAGTTCCTCTAAAGAATAAAGAAAGATATTTGCCTCAAGTTTTTCTAGTTATCTTGCAAATTCCTTTGTTCAACCGTTAAACACAATTTATATACATTCTCTAGTGTCCTTGCATCTCACGTTACAAATTTTATATGAGAAGTGGTAGAGCAACCACATCAATAGTTGCAAAAATGTGTAAAATGCAAAAAGTACTCAATTTTGCACAATTTAACCCAAAAAACACCCACATCAATCTTTGTAAAAATGTGCAAATATACACCATGGCTTTGCAAATGAACAGTAACCGTGCATATATGCACAATTACTGTTCATGTGTAAATGATGTTTTTATTCTTTTTTTCTCTTTCCTCTATCAAACTACTTCTCTTCCCCAATGTTTACAACAACCCAGCGCAACAGAATAAGAAGAAGGAAAAAGAAAATAACCACCCAACCTCCAAACCCAGTGCCACCACCAAACACCGCAACCTAGCACAAAAAATTAACCTAGAATCAACAAAAAATTAACCCAAAATCAACGGAAAAGCAATTAGAAAATCCAACTCAAAATCAAGACAAACCCACTAGAAAACCCAACTCAAAATCAATTAAAACTCACCGGGAAACCCAACCCAAAATGCCCGATCTGCTACCATTGCTGCCACCCAATCTGCTGTCGTCAGGTCTTCCATTGCTGCTGCCGAATCTTCCATTTCTGTCGTTTGTTGAGGTTAGGAGGCTGAGGGTCGTCGGTTGGGGGTGGGAGGTGAAGGGTCGGTGGTGGAGGAGAGAGGGAGCGGCAAAGGAAAGAGGGAGGGCGAAAGCGAGAGGGAGGCCAAATCGGCGGAGGGCTAAGGCGGCGGCGGCGACGGCGACGAGCTGGATTGGCGGCGACAGTGGGCTGGGTGAGGCGGCTGTGAGGGAGAGAGTGAAGGAAAGAGAGGAACGGGTGAGAGAGTTGAAAAAGTAAAATAGATTCTGAGGGAAAGAGAGAATGGATATTAATAAATAATAATAAACAAAACAATAAATAATATTATTTAATTAGAATAGATTTGTAAAATAGATAAACTGGTGTGAGTGTTTTGGAAATGTGATAGTGTAAAATAGAAAAAGTAAGTTTTTAGTATAAAATAGACGGAAATTTTTAGATGGACTGATGCGGTTGCTCTTATGTCTATAATATTTTCACAACACTTTATAATTGTTATCTAATTTATTTTTTATTTTTTTTCTAGAATTGCATTGATAACCAAGATATGATGTTCAGGCAGATGGTAATGGTTAGGCCAAAGCCCGACTATGTCCTGCAATTTAGTTGGTCTATTTGTTATATCGGTTTTTCGTTGTAACTTATCCTCTTAGAAATTTCTAAGTAATGGCATACCCTTTTTTTTTCTATAAGCAAAATAGCAAATATTCATTAAAAAATGATTAATTGAGCAGACCAAATACTAAAGAATAGGTTTAAAAACAATTAATTTGACCACAATGTCAAGACTTAAGTGAAAGCACCTAAGATTTTAAGATAGGTTTGAAAGACCTTCCTCATCTTTTCCTTCTTCATTGCTCCATAATTCTTCGTTGTTAAAAAAGAGGACACCCACTTCAACTTTACACATACGCTGCTTTGTCTCAGAAAGAAATTACATAAAACTCAAGTAGTCAAGCCCTTTCTTTTTTTTAGGAGAAGATGGGAAGGGAGGGACACTTTAGCAACAGTGCTTGACTAGTTGACTTGCATTTTGCTAAGTTCACTTATAGCCTTATTTAAAATTACTCTATTTTACCATTAAAATCTTTTAAATTTCATTTCAAAAAAAAAAAAAAAATCTTTTAAATTTCTTAGAAATTTTTTAAATCTTGTGATGTTATATATTTAATATTATGTTTAATTTAAGTAGTTGTTGGAGTAGGAAGATACCTGGAAGATGAGGCGACGTTAGTTTCTTACCTGAGTTCAGCAATGAGCCAACATTACTCCACGCGGAATTTTATTCTAATAAATTTGGACTTCCTACCTAGTCTTTTTCTTACTTACATTGCTACGATGTTTCCTTGTTGATACACGCGTGGTGTGGACACGCACTGTATTTACACATACGCTGCTTTGACTCACAAGGGAAATTTACTTTAATTAAAGCCCTTTTTTTTTAACCTGGAAGATATGGTGACTGAGGCCAGTTGCAAATTGAATACTCTGTCACTGTCTCTGTGTCTCACTTTTCTGCTTTGCTTAATTCTGTTTTCCTCTCTCCTCCTCTCTTCGCACTGAATTTTCTTCCTCTCTCTCTACCTATCAACCTGGTTCTACTCCTTCACAGACAACCCAAATCAACTGTGCCAACGTACTCCGATCCACTGTGGTCAACGTCAAATAGAGAGAGCTCCGATCTGTGAGCTTTGATCTTCGATCTCCGACAGAAATTTTCTCCTATCTCTAAGCACGTAATTGCAAGTAGACCGCACCGGTGCTCTGTCTGTCACTTACAAACACTCCATCCAGTGCTCTGCTTTCTTCTTCCCCAATTTATTTTCCTTTCATGTGTTAATTCTTACTAGTTGAATAATTTTCTTAATACATATCTTTAGTATATTTCCGATAGCAATTCTATGGGCACAGAAAACGCCTCCTCCTCATGTTTTCCTTCTTCTTCTACTTCTACGCCTAGATGGACATACGAATACGATGTCTTTCTCAGTTTCAGAGGCTCCGACACCCGCAAAAAATTTACAAGCCATCTGTACGAAGCTTTGAAACGGAATGGCATAACCACTTTTAGGGACGATGAAAGTCTCGATCGAGGAGCATTCATTAAACCAGAACTCTTGAAAGCAATAGAAGAATCGAAGATTGCTGTCGTTATTTTCTCTAGAGACTATGCTTCATCGAGTTGGTGCTTGACTGAACTAGCAAAGGTCTACGAGTGCATGGGCAAGAAGAAGCTGATAGTTCTGCCTGTTTTCCGTGATGTGGATCCTAGTGATGTGCGCAAACTGAGAGGGACTTTTGAGGATGACTTTGCAAAACATCTCATTGATAACACTGAGATTGTGCAAACTTGGAAAGATGCTGTGACAGAAGTTGCTGGCATCTCTGGATGGGATTTACGGGATGAGTAAGGATTTGTTTTTGTTTTTGTTTTTGTTTTTTTTTTACTATTTTTCGCTGCTTTCTTTTTTTGGCCACATGACAACTTTCATTGTCTCCTGTATATTACAAACCTAGGAAAAAATTTTAAGCTCGAATTGTGCTTTGGTTGAAAAACATTGCATGCATAATTTGTACCACATATGAGTTCCCCTTTAGCTACTGAACAAAGCTAAGATTTTACTTTTGATGAATGTTTTGTCCCTAAATTAATGTATCTAGCTCTGCCTCATCAAAATTAATGTTTTGCTATATTTTTTGCAGGCCTGAATCAACAGTTATCGAAAAAATCATTCGGAAGATAAATAATGAGTTGGATCGTGAAGTCCCAAGTGTTTCCGAGCACCTTGTTGGAATGGAATCTCGTGTGCAGGAAATGCAGGATTTATGTTTGGGTGAAAGGTTAGATTGTGTCCATTTTATTGGGATTTGTGGTATAGGTGGAGTTGGCAAAACAACTCTTGCTCGAGAAATTTATAATAAAATTTTTCGTGACTTTGAAGCTAGTAGCTTTATTGATAATATTAGAGATGAATCTGAAAATCAACGGCTAGTTTCTTTACAACAACAACTTCTTTCTAAGATCCTCATGAGTACCCAAAAATATATATTGAATGTTTATGAGGGAATCAATGTTCTAAGTAAGCGACTCCGCAATAAGAAGGTTCTTATTGTTCTTGATGATGTGAATGAAGATGAACAACTAAAAGCATTAGCTGGGAAAGATGAATGGTTTGGTGTAGGGAGTATAATCATTGTAACTAGTAGAGATAGGCATTTGTTGAGAAGGCATGGAGTGAAACATATATATGAAGCTAAAGAGTTGAATTATGATGAAGCTTTGAAACTTTTTAGTTGGAAGGCTTTCAAGAAACCTCATCCTGAAGAAAATTATGTGGATATGTGTGAGCATTTTGTGAAGTACGCTAACGGCCTTCCCTTAGCTCTTGAAGTTTTAGGTTCTTTGTTATTTGGAAAAAGAATAGATGAATGGGAAAGTGCCCTAGGAAAACTAGAAAAGGAACCTGATAACAAAATTTTTAATATTCTTAAAATAAGTTTTGTTGGGCTAACAAAAATGCAACAAGACTTATTTTTGGATATTGCATGTTTTTTTAAAGGAGAGTACAAGGATGGCATAATAGATATACTTCAAAGCTTTGGTTTCTATCCAGCCTACAATATTGGTGTTCTTGTAGACAGATCTCTCATAACCATTGGATATGGATATTTGAGGATGCATGATTTGCTACAAGAAATGGGTCAAGAAATTGTTCGTCAAGAATCCCTTAAAGAACTTGGTAGACGTAGCAGGTTATGGCGTTATGAGGATGTCTTGCATGTATTGAAAAATAATATTGTAAGTTGACAAGTTTAAACTTGAATTTAGAGAAGTATATATATTCTTTCACATTCTTCTAAAATTTTTTCTAATTTTATTGTTCTTGGTTACTAGGGAACAAAGTTTGTTGAAGGTATAGTCTTAAAGACACCTGCAATTAAAAATGAACACTTGAGTGTTGAAGCCTTCTCAAAGATGACAAATTTGAGATTCCTTAAAATTGGTTATGTGCAACCTCCACAAGACCTCATTAGAGGTCCTATTCAACTTCCACAAGGCCTCAATTATCTTTCTAATGAGTTACGTGTAATAGATTGGCATGGATATCCTTTAAAATCCTTGCCAACTAGTTTCCAACCAAACAAACTTGTTGAACTGAGAATGCATTGCAGTGACATCAAACAACTATGGAAAGGAATTATGGTAAGATTTTCATGTATACTGATTTGTATTTCCTGCTTTTTCATTAAGGCTTGAGTTTGTCTAATTATTTCTTGTTTTATAATAGATTTTAAACGAGTTAAAACTCATTGACCTCAGTGACTCTCAAAACTTGATTGAGATCCCGGACCTTAGTGGAGTCCCAAATCTTAAGCAGCTAATTCTCCAACGTTGTACAAGACTCACAAGTCTCCCTATTGCAATTTGTAGTTTGATGTCTCTAAAAACTCTCAATTTATCTGGCTGCTCAAAACTTGATGAATTGCCAGAAAATTTGGGGAATATCGAAGGTTTGGAGGAGTTAGACTTGAGTGGGACTGCTATAACGGGCCTACCTTCATCCATTATTCACTTAAAAAATCTCAAAGGACTATCTCTCTCCAGATGCGGGGGGCTATCATCTAATAAGCTCACGAGGTTTCCTTTAATGCGACCTAGAAGAAGGCCAGATCCCATGGGCATGCTACTGCATACTTTAACAGGCTTATGCTCTTTGACCAAACTTAATCTAAGTTATTGCAATGTTCAGACGATTCCTAATGTTCTTGGGTGCTTGTCATCTTTAAAAGCTTTATTGCTAGAGGGAAATAATTTTGTTTGCCTTCCTGAAAGTATCATTCAACTATCTAATCTGTGTTCTCTTGGTTTGGGCGGTTGCACTCATCTTCGAATATTGCCCAAGCTTCCATTAAATATTAGGCGTATTTATGCACCACAGTGTACCTCACTGGAAACATTATCGTTAAGACCGGAAAACGATTTTCGGCCGATATTTAATCTTCTCAATTGCGACAAATTGATCAAGAATCAAGGCTACGGTGATCTAGTTTCAACAATGCTAAGACGTTATTTCAACGATGCTATGGTCTGTCTGTCTGTCTCTCTCTCTCCCTCTCTCCCTCTCTCTCACATGTGAAGTTCTAAGCATCATGAATTGTATGTTTCAGGGTCGGCAAGATGGTATTCATTACGTTATCACGATTCCTGGGAGTGAAATTCCGAAATGGTTTAGCCACCAAAATGTGGGGGGTTCAGTGAATCTGCAAGTGCCCTCAGATTTATTAGGTAACAAATTGATGGGAATCGCTGTGTGCGCTGTTTTTGTATTCCGCAAGCATCATCCATTTCAAGATTATGGAAATATGAGACATACGCATAAGCTTTACTGTTTCATTGGTAGAGATAATGGAGGTTTTGGCATTGGTTTATCGGAGAAATTTGGTACGATTGAATCGTATCACCTGTTCGTGAGCTATTGTCCCTCTACATACTTTGGATCGTACTGGAAAGAAATATTGAATCAAGTCGACACTAACGGATTCAGCCAGATTGAAGTTAAATTTGAAGCCGAAGGTCCAGGCTTGGAGGTTACAAAATGCGGGGCCCATCTGGTATCTGAGCGAGACATTGAAGACCTAATAAACCAAACTAAGGCTGGGCCTAGCAGCTGCATCATCACTCCTTACGATGAGGATGGTTTTGAGGATTCAGAAAAAGATACCAAAATTAAGCGAAGCAGTGATGACTCTGATGGGGAAGGGGCTGGGCCTAGTGGAGAAGCTACCTCTAATGACGAACCACCACACCTAAATCTAATTGAAAATTGGTTTGGGAATTCTGATTGTGAGGAAGAGGAATCTCAATGAAAGTTATAGCTTTTATAGAATCTGCACTGCCGATCAACTTTTTTCCTCTCTGATTTTATTGTAAGTCACCAGCTTTTCTCCCTTTTGCGTGAGATTGTTTGTAGTTGTGTATTTCTTTTATCTTTTTGAAAATTTATTGCCGATTCTTTTAGTTTGGTAATTTGTTTTCTCATTTTTGCTAGATACGAAGAAGTATTTGGACTCTGTTGGAAAGGAGAAACTGTCACATTGCTAGCTGACGAAGGCATGTGGAACTGATTGTATGGTAGTCATTTTTGTTCAATTGTGTTGGATGGTATGTTTGGAACTCTCTGTTATTGCTCTCTTTTTATAGTATTTACTACAACTTTCCATAGGAGAATGCAATTGATGCATGGCGCTCCAGTGTTGTAAAATCAAATGGAATGAAGAAAATTTGGGCCTCTGTTTCCAAGTGAAGTCAAATTGCAGCAAAGTAGATAAAATTATTTGCAAAGCTTTCCTGTCATGTACAGTAGAACTAATGCAACTATTTTATCATTTAGAAGTAGGACAACTATTTTAAAACTTAAAGGACCCTTCTTTTCTCTTTTTTTTTTTTTAATTTTTTTTATTTTGACTTCACACCACACCACCCATTGTTTGGTTGATTGGAAAGCTGTGGAATTTTTTGCTCTTAGGTATTAGGATTTTGTGCTGAGTTTGTCCTTGAATTAGGGCTGAAACAGTTGAATTAGGTTCCTGAGGTTTGACTTGTTTTTCTTATAACAAGCTTACAAAATATCATTATTTTCTGTTTTCATTTAAACAATTTGATTTAAGGACGAAATTTTGTCTAGATTTCCTAATGTGTGTGTGTCTGTATGACAAGTTAGCTCTGTTGATTATTTTCTTTGGATTTGGAATATTAGCAATAGATGGCTACTCTACCATCTATTGAATATCATTCGTTGTGTTCTTGCTGGTCAAAATCAGATTATTGATGTACTCAGCAGTCAGTATGAAACTTTTGCTTTATTTGTTTTTCCCTGTTTTCTATGTGCTTCTTTTTCAGTCTATGAGTATCCAGCTATCATCCTTGACAATTTGGAATTAGAAACTTCTCATTGTCTTATTTGTCATTTGGGTGTCATGTTGTTCCATCTAGGTGCACTGATGTGGCTGTCCTACATATTGCGTGGGATTATTTTTAGTGTTTGAATCAATACAATTGCTTCGAAGCTTCAATTGCTAGTGGTTGCACAAGTGCAGGAGTATGGCCTTTGTCACTTCATGGGTTTGTTATCTGATCATTTGGGTTTCATTTGTCAACTGATTATTGACAATAGAGAAAGAAATAAGCAAAATTGTAATGGTGAAGCAAGACCCTGTAGAATTAGAAGCTGTGATGAGAAAGTTCTTTTTTGTTTTGATAGGTAATATGGAATTCAAATCAGCTTTGGTGTTCCGTTGATTCCATGCTTAAAGATGGGAAAACGAGTTGTAGAATAACCTCTCCTCTGCTTGCACTGCTGCCTTTATTACTTTTCAGCTCTTCATATCTAAGCTCATGGTATGTCATTCATCCCATAGTCTTCTGTCATAGATTTATAAAGATCGCACATTTATTTCCTCCTTTCTTTGTGATTTGATTAGATGTAACATTCCCATGCGAAACTTCAACTTACATTACCACTACCCAATTTTTTTCATTTTTTTTCCCAAAATTTCTGAGTTTAACAGTTCACAGAAATTTATACCAAAATTAGGCATTATCCTTTATTTAAATTTCCTGTCAATCAAATATTCCAAATTTGCATACCTACATGATCTTGGCCCAGGTGTTTATCAAGTCCACACACAACATCTCTGTAGTAACAACAGAACAACTAGTCATAATACACTCAAATTTGAAGCAGAACAAAACTTTCATCAAACTGACGAGACACTTTCTAACTTTTCCTAATGACGTCTTGACCCTTACTAGGACATCACATACAAAAAAAGGCTTCACTTGGAAAACAGATAATGGAATATTCCAGCTAATACACAGATATCTCTTCGTTCAAGAGCATTTGAAATTCCCTCTAGCTTCCATCCTTACACCAATTTCCATTTCTCCAACATCTGCTCCTCACTTTAAATATTCCCTCCCTAAATTTTGCATTTCTCTGACTCCATAAATGGTAAACCACACCCCCATGCTAACTTACATGAGGAAGCTTTCAGCTTACCTTTTAAACTTTGCAACCCCCATTTAATCCAATTTGTTTCCGGAGAGTCTATGAGGCATCTCTTCATTACTTCCCTCCACAATCTTTTTGACAAAATGCATTTAAAAAAAAATGGTCTGGACATTTTATGCAACTTCTGCAAAATGCAAACAGAATATCCCCTTGTACCCCCACTATAACAATTTATCCCAAATGGATAATTTTTTCTCATAGCAAGCCAAGTGATGAGTCATGTCTAGTAAAGGCAGTAAAAATCCAGATTAGCTTCCACCAATTAACCTCAGACTACCTCAATTGAATTGGACTCTAGGTTTCTTAGCAGGTATAAATGCTCCCCTTGGCAAAAACCCAAATAGGTCTATCTACTTCTCAAATATCCACGAGAGGAAGTTTGCTTTGTATAGAAACCAGAGAATTGACCTATCAAAAAAAAAAAGAAACCAGAGAGTTAGACTTAAGTGGCTTCCAGACACAGCTTTTTTCCTGCTATACAATTGTAACTTTTCTGCAAGACTACTTGCAACACCATATTCTGCTCTGTAACCATACCTGGTATAAAGAATATCATCAGGATTCCACCAATACACTGGAAACTTTTGCCGTAAGACTACTTGCAACATCATATGCTACTCTGTAGTGAATATCATCAGGATGCCATCAATTACACTCTTGATGTTACCTCCGGTGTTGTGTTCCAAATCTTTGGTTTTACAGCTTTCTGTTCCCATTGTCTTGTGATTTAATTTTATAAAGGGGGGAAACAGAAAATCGACTGGCTGTACATTTGGATGATTGGGCAAGTTGTTATTTAGAGATGGATCTTATAGTTGTGTTGCCTTCTCACTATAGGAGTCCACAGTCAGCTAAATGAGATTTCTAGTATTTATTTAAGTTTTGTCCTTTTGTTTTCTGCAACAAAACTTGCCCAGAATTAGTTGCCCATAGCTCTATATAAGAGCCCAAGTTACAGTCTTAAGCATCCGATCATTTCATTTACGTAAGAGTAAAGAACCTATGACCTTAGTTTTGTGCTAAATTATCTTTGCATTAAACTAAGTCGTGTGTTTAAACTTGATTGGCCTGTTGTTTTACTCCCAACTCTTTTTACTTCCTTCTTTAACTTATGTATAGTTGCCACAAAAGGAAAAAAAAGGGTAAAAAATCTCTGGTAGCAGGTAGAAAAAAGCTATTTCTGCTTTGAAATTGAAAATTAATTGATTGAACTTCAAATAATTTTAAATTATGTTGCTTGATCCTTCAGATTAAGGGTTAAGACTTATATCTACATGATGAAGTATTGCCTAATGTCTTCGCGTTCACTTTCACCATTCTGATTTTATATTTTGAGGAGCTCTTGAATTTCTTTCAAACGTAGGACTTTTTGTGGAACAAGCTGTATAGCCTATGTTAAATTAAAAAAAAATTCTTCCTCCATGCACTTGAAGCTGGCTCATAGATATCTGTCATGACCAATTTGTTACAAAGATCAATAAAGGTGCCTCTTACCAAAGAACTTTCTCTATTTATTTTCTAATTGTACAATATATTAAGTCTATGACACAGTTTATTTTAAAGAGAGTATAAAAGATACAATGCTAAAGAAAAGCTAGCTTCAAGTGGGCCTCTATTTTGGATACAATAAGAAACAAAGGAAAAATACATCATAGAAGGTGAGGAAAACAGCACAAAAACAAAAATAGTACCAAGACCTATGAAGGCATATAATCCCCCTAGAGCATCTCAGCAGTGAGTCCACTGCTCTTGGCCAGAACCCACCTACTTTTTACAATAGATTGGACAGATTGTATCTACAAGGGTCGGCTTGAAATATAAATCCATTAAGCCCAAGAGTGTAAGCTCAGTATGTTTCTAACTTTCTATGCTGAAAACCAGTACTAAGTGATGATCATCTGCATTGATATGTTTCTTTATCTCATGGAAAACTGAGTTATCACAACATAATTTGTTAGTTGTTTATCGCTATACATCCTCATAGGAGATCAAGAAAAACTCAAATTTTCAGCTTGTAGCCTTTACCAACACCATTTGATGACTTCCCTTATATGACTGGTCTTCACCACCTTCTTCATTCTCTGTTGCAGGCCTCCTAGAATTTCTGAATTCTTTGACTTTCACCAGTTTTGTATTCTATTAGTTTTGATTTTTCACTTTCCTAATTTTCTTTTATCTTCTGTTCTGTGTAATACTCTTATGTATGCAGTCCTTTACCAGGGTAGCACCTTTTTTCAATCAATGAATTATTTACTTATCAGAAAAAAAATGTTGAAGAAATATTTGATTTGGTTTTTCCATTATACAGCTATAGCAGTTTGCTTGTATGATAATAATGTTAATGCACTAATGCTTATTTACTCCATGGGGTAGACGTTGCCTTTTTCCCTTGCCATTATTTTGCCAGGATAATTTGTAGCTTCTTGGGATAATCTCTTGATTATTTATTAATATATATAAAACTCTTGAAATTGAATTTTACAATATGTTCATGAGAAAAAGCTCTCTTCTTCACTTGTCTTTACAGAACATTTACTCACTGTTTTCAACAGGAAAAAATGGTATTAACTTCCAAGGGTGGGACTCGAGTTTTTGTTGCTAGAATACCTCCTAGTGTCACAGGTGATGATTTTGGCAGGTATCAAATTCTTGATCACATTCACCACCTCTTGATGCAATTAGTAATATCTAGCAGACCTAAATGCTTCAAGGGCCGTATGCATCACTAATTAATTCTGTAGGATTGTAAAATAATTAAAATTGGATGGGTTGTTGATGATTGTTGCAGTTACTTTATGAACTATAGTTCACTTATAGATGCTTACACCTAAGGCATATATGGTATCCTAATTCTCTTAACTTTAATGGTAATTTCAAATATTTTCATTTTATCTTAACATTTCCATTTCTGGGTTTTGATTTTGAGAAACGTGGCCTTGCCAAGTTAACAAAGTTGAGTGCTATTGGTGTTTTTGAAATTTCCTTTTCAGGTTTAATAAGTACTTACACTAATTTATAATAATGACCAGTCATTTGTAATCTAATTTGTTATTTTGTTGGAGTTTCTTGCTTGTATATTCTACATTGAACTGCATTCTCACTATTTTTAGATTCAAATATTGATATTTGAAGTTGCTTGCATTTCAGGATCCAGTGACAAAACATGGAATTGGATTTGTAACGCATGAAAATGCAGGAAGTGGAGCTTGAGTCTTAAAGTTTTGTATTCTGGTTTTTTGTTCAAGTGAATTTGTAGAATACAGTGTTAATCAAGAGATTCTAAACTATAAACATAGTGTTTGAGGTGTCATTTGGAAGATCGATAATTGTGGAACTTCATCATTTGTTGTATTGGTCTTCCATTTTACCTCATAGTATTGTCTGGTCTGTTTTCAGATTCAGTATACCGGATAATGTCTGAATCATATGAACTTCAAAGGTTCTATGGTTGCTGTGGACTTAGCAATTCCAAAGGTGTGCTATTATTTAATCTGCTTATTGTATTGAAAATTGAATCAAGTTTATGTTATGTTGATGGTAGACCTATATGTTCCACCTGCTGATGTGCCTGTTATATGGGAGTAATGCTTGGTTAGCATTTCAAAATCTAATTTCTTCTCCAGCTAAAAAGGCAAAACCCAGCAGGTGATAGTTTTAAGAGATTATTTGGATGCAGACAAGCTAAAGGCCTAAAATTTTAGTAGAAGCAAAGTGCAATTGCTTTTAGCGGCTAAACTTAAAACTTTTCCTTCAAATGCTTGTTCCCATTAATAACCAATATATTAGTATATGGTTTAACAATTTAATTTAAATAGCTGTTTGGCCAGGAAGATACCTAGAAGAGGAGGGTCACTTAATCGCGAACTCTAATAGAAAATGAATTGTTGACCCTTGAATGCTGCTCCCTCTGCCTCATAGGGCCCATTCGAAATACACGATATTTCAAGTGGCCTTCTGAGTTTATCAGTCTAAATCTATAAACTCATTGTTCAAGCACATCAATTTCCTTTATGGCTTTTATTCCATTAGCATTGTCTTCCTTTGTACAGAAATAAAATACGATGTCTTTCTGTATTGTGTATGTCTGCACACAAATTGGTCTTCCATTTAACCCCATAGAATACCTGGTCTGTTTTTCAGTACATTGGCTTATGTCTGAAATTCATGAACTTAAAAGGTTTTACGGTTGTTGTGGACTCAGTAACTCCAGGGGTGTGCTATAATTTAATTTGCTTCTTGTGTTGAAAAATCAAATCGTCTCTATTAAGGTGATATTAGACCTGCATGTTCCACTTGCCAAATTGGCAGTAGCTGTTGTATAGGAGTAATGCTTGGTTAGCATTTGCTAAACTAATTTCTTCCCCAGCTGAAAAGGCAAAACAAAGCAAATAAATAAAATGTCCCGTCTGTTGATGGTTTTAACTGGTGTTAAGAAGCTATTAGGATGCATAAAAGGCTAAAGGTAATAATTTCAGAAGAAGCAAAATGTAATTTAGTTTGGAAATTCATTGCTTCTGCGCATTAATTTTATTGTGAATACTATGATATATGTTGCCAACCTATGTTACCATACAAAATCAACATGCAACAAAGCAAATCCGGATAATTTAGGACTTGAACATGGCAAGAGCACAATTATGGGAAAGATATAGAAAACTATTTGAATGAATTATAATAAAATTCTTCTTAATACAGTTAACATATTTTCTTTCATACACGGTAGTTATCATATCATCCAATAACAGTCCCACTGCATCCATGATCATTAAGACCACCTCACATATTGGCATTGCGGCATAATTGCTTCAACTCAATTAGTCAATTAGTCAAAAAATTGTTGGGTGGAGGCCAAGTGGGCCGAGTCAAGCATCTTGATAGAGGCTGAGCCTAGAATAGGTTGAGTCTCAATTGGCCCGTTGGCACTAGGTTGCCACAAATACAAAGCACACTAAAATATTTTGTTTGGAAATAATATTCCGATAAATCATAAAGCTTTAAAATTTAAATTTTTCCATCCTATTATTAAACAAAAGGTCGGTGCCCTTAAGTGTCATTTACTAATAGACAATTTTTAGAAATTTTTTATACTGCTTTTATTGGAAATATAAAGAGCTGAAAAAAATTATTTTTTTCTTTACCCATAAAAAGTTTTGAAATAATATTTCATAAAGCAACGTCCATCTATTATTTAAAAAAAAAAAAAAACAAAACAAAAAGGAAAAACATAACTAAAATACAGATACTACTCCTTCTCAATTATCATTAAAAAGAAAAAAAAAAAAAGCAAAGGACAACTAATCCTAGAAGAAAAACTATTTTGAAGCTAAATGGTACTCAACAAAGCACAGCAAGTAGAAACCATAGGTAAAACAGGGACGCACCGCAAATTTTAGTGTTCGATTGTAGAGGGACACAAGGCCAGAGAAAAGCGGACGCATAGTCTGCAACCTCTGCAGATTCATATTCTGCAAAGCAAAACCTTTAGGTTTATCTGTTTCCTTGTCTCGGGGAATGTACAAGTCTACCACCCGCCCTGCTTGAATCAATATATCATACAAGACCCTATCGCTCACCCTCTCATCCAGATTACCTTTGTAAGAAAACGAAAATAACCACATTAGAACAAAGGCAAAAGAAGCCCCCCTCACTAACAATTTAATCAAATACCTTTTTTGCAAATCAATTTTTTTATAGGTAGCTTTTTCATATCAATGAATGTATCAGAATAAAAAACCATACAAAAAGCAGGAAAAAAATTAAGTATATCACAGGCTTAATGCTTTATTTGGTACATCTTCAAAAACTACAAAAATAAACACCTGCATTCCACCCAAAAACTTATGTATAGACACACTTACATTGACACTTAGATGATGCGCACGCACGTGGGATGAAATAATCACATAATTAAAGTGTGATAAACAGACAAATTAATTAATAACCAAAACAAACAATTAATTAATTAATTAATAAAGGGTAAATATCATTCGTCCCTAAACTATTACAAAAGTTCGTTTTCGTCTAACTTCAAAAGTTTATTTCGTCCTAACTTCACAAAAGTTCGTTTTTCTTAAACTTTCAAAGTCTATTTCGTCCCTAACTTTCAAGTTCTGACGAAGTGCTGACGTGGCTTACAGAGTGCTGATGTGGAGGGACGAAATTAATACGTTGGAAAGTTTAGGCGAAAATAGACTTTTGAAAGTTTAAGGACGAAAAACGAACTTTTGTGATAGTTTAGGCGAAAATAGAACTTTTGAAGTTTAGGACGAAAACGAACTTTGTGATAGTTTAGGGACGAAAATGATATTTTACCTAATAAAAGTGTTGTGTTGAAGTACATAATACATATGATTCTGACCAGATATAACACAACTAATGATATTCAATTGATAACAGAGAATCCATTAACTACAATAATATAAGGAAATAAATCAATAACACATAGCTTTACTCTAAAAACTCAAACAGAGCTCACTTTTCAAACACATACACAGAGATTTCTACACTAAACTTCATATCTAAAATCAAACAGTTTAAATGAAAACATAGAATAATGAACTAAAAGTTTCAAATTTTGGGACCAGAAACCCAAAAATAAAAAAAGCACTCAAATCAAAAGGAGCCTAATGAACTATTACATCAAAATTCAATTTTAGCAATTTGGTTTTCAAAAACCAAAAATAAAAATTTTAAGGCTTTCTAACCAACCCAAGCAAGCAAAATTAACAAAATCAATAAGGCTTTCGGGGTGAAAAGGAATTCAAATGGAACTTACCAACGTAAACTTTGCAATCTGAGTTTCCTGACATGGTTAATGCACTTGGATTTGAATACGATGCGAAACCCTAGAATGAAACGACGCCGTAGACGCACGAGATATTATTCTGAACTGGAACCTCTTGAATCCAATAATTATAGTCAAGTCTCATCCAACTTGAAACGTTTGAGATACATATATAAAGAAGGTAGGAATCACCGACATTAGGTTTAGAGAGATTTAAATACAACCGGTTGCAGCGTATAGGAAGCCACCACGTCGCGGGTTGTCCAGGTTCTTGTTGTCTTTTTTTTTTCTTTTTTATGATAATTGAGAAGTTGNCATGACTATGAGAACAGAAAGCTGTTAAAACAAAGATTTGGAACACATTACAGGAGGTACCAAAAGAAAGCAATCCATGTGAAAAAAAGCATTCTTTTAAGCTAGGAACAGAAATTTCTTTTGGTGTAGCAACTTGAACTTCAATTGACCTTCCATTATGGGTATGTTGAGCCCCAAGCATTTTCTGGTAGCATGATAGCATGAATATCAGATACACTTCCTCTGCCTACCTTGATTAAATTTATTTGTACAGCTTTCTGTTCTCATAGTCATGTGATTAAAATTTGAAGTTGCTTGCATTTCAGGATCCAGTGACAAAACACCACTGAATTGGATTTGTAATGTATGAAATGCAGGAAGTGTAGCTCGGCTTTTAAAGCTTTTGTATTCTGGTTTTCTTCAAGAGAATTTTTAGAACACTGTTATTTTAATCGAGAGATTTTAAACTACAAGTATAATGTTTGAATTTGAATTTATGTATAATGTTTGGATTTGAATTTTCTTTTCATCACTTGACTTCGTGTAACTTTTGTATTTAATTATTATTTTTGAATATTGAGAATTAACACCCCAGTTTATCTATATTTATTTATATTTTCTTTTATTATTTCTTTTATTTTTTTGATACATCTTACTCATTAACTTTAAGAGCATTTAAAGCATATGTTTCCAAAAATATAAGTTTATCTCTTTAGTAAAATTTCTTTATTTTTTCCCCTAAAACAAACTCTTTTCATTTTGTAATTTGAGAGTTAGGAGAAATTATAGGGTCCTTTGGTGGACCACGTCATTTGTCCACAATTCCATTAAAAAACTTCTACTTGTTTAAAATTGTTGAGTCAGTAATTAATTTCTGTTTAAAAAAAATTTCTAACTAACAATTTTAAACAAGTGGCAGTTTTTTAGTAGAATGGTGGACTATATTATTTGTCTATCATGTGGATCTTATAATTTCTCGAGAGGTAGGGATACACATATGCATGGATTTTTTATTTTTCCATTACAGGAAAAGATGCTATAAACTTCATGGTTACAAATTTGAGACATGTGCTACATTGCAACCCATAAACAAAAGAGAAAAGTTTTCATTTAATGTTATGATTATATTTTTATGATATTCCTTTGTATATTAAGGCATATAAAAGTGACGTTTATTATTTAATTTACTTAAAATTAATTGATTTATATACATTTTATGTTCCTTAAAACTTTTTTTTTTTTTAAATAAAGTTTTAATCTATGGCATTTTTACCAATTGACCTAACTGGAACTTACAAAAAATTAATATACTCTACCATTGAAATCTTTAATTCATTTAACAAAAAAATATTGATTTTTATAAATTTCTACCTCCCTCACTAAGTAGGAAACTAATATTTCACATTTATTGGTCTGATGCGCAATGATTGAGCTCAATTTTAGAGTTAAATATTAATCTTATCATGTCTTAGCTGGTATATAGTCATTGTGTTTCAAGATTAGATAGTGTTAGGATTGTAAATAAGCCAAGCTTTGCTGAATAGTGCATGTTCAATTTTGGCTCGTCAGTAAAAGTCAAAAGCTTAAGTTTGGCTTGAACTTGAGCCTAAAATATTGTTTGAGCTTGAGCTCGTGGGAAAGCCAAAAAGATTGAGCTTGGCTTGGCTTGACTTGATTCATTAGTCAAGCTAAGCTTGAGCTTAATATCAAGCTCAAACTCGAGCTTAGATTAAGTTTTTGAGCTTGAGATCCAACAAAATTACATTATCAAATACTTAAATCTCCCAAAATCAAGTAAACAAAAATAAGAAAATAATATACTCATTTTATCATGCTTTTAGTCCCACCTATGATTAGCCATTGTTCAAATTACAACTTTACAAAATTAAATCCATCCATTCATCCTTCATTGTCTAAAGCTTCGTCAATTGTTTAAAATATAATTTTTACATCCACATTAGAGAGTAAGGAACTAAAAAAAGACTTTTTTGTAACTATTGTAAATGGGAAAGGATTAACATGTTTCATGACTTTACATTAGATGATAGATAAGGAAGGACCATATGTGGCCCACTTATACATTAAAAAAATATGTAACTAAAGTCTAAAGTAGTTCTTGATCAGTTTAGGGGGGAAGTGAAAATTTAAGGCAAAGGTTATTAGTCCCATATGAGACATGATATTATTGAGATATGTCTAATGAATTTATTTAGAAAGCACATATTAAGCCTATAAATGAGTCTATACTTGACTTGTTTTGTATTTAGCCTTGTAGCTCATGAGCTTATTGATAAACAAATATTTTTGCTTGGGCTTAGCTTGATTTCTTAACAAGCCTAAAATTAAAGCTTAAGCTTAGCTTATTTATAAATAAACAAACATGAATAAGTTTTTTATCAAGCTAAGGCCTAATTGTTTATGAATAGCTTGGTTCATTTACAGTCCTAAATAGTGCATTTCTCACTACAAGCAAGTCTAGCATAATGCGTGTACTATAAAGTTAGTATATTTTAATAGTTAATGCACAGTGTAAATGCTCTAACAAAATCCAATAGTCTATTTAGGATAAAAGTTACAATTTTAAAGATACCTCGTTTTTTTCTAATAAAAATTAATGGTCACTCGGACACCACTCCAACTTCACACATACGCTGCTTTAAACTCAAGCCCTTTCTTTCTTTTCTCTTTCTTTATACGTGTGAATGGTTAATTGATCAGACATGTGAACGCTGTCTCATTTTTAGTTTATTCTGTTTTGGAGACTTTATTCTACAGGGTAAGGAATAAAGGGTGCACTCAAAGAAAGGCCTACTTTTCTTTTTGTTAGTCAAAAGTTAGATAAAAAGATAAAGATAAAGATCACTTTATAAATGCCTGTCTCTGTGTTCCTCAGATGGTGATGCTGTGAAGAAAAGAAAAGAAAGAGTGTCGTGTAGTGTATCTGTACAAAAAATATAAGAAGGAACAAAACGGCAGTTTGGACTTAAATGAAGTCACAAGATCAGCACGTGCACAACTTAACACCAGAAACAGTTACTGAAGCTGTCCAGGTGTCATGATAATTTGTTTACATCTGGACCACTTTTCCATACTGTGAGACAGAGAGAGAAGAAGAACAATTTAGTAGTAAAAAAAGAGAGAGATGAGAAAGTGATGGAGATAAGGAAGAGAACCGTCACTCAATTAGGCTATAAATATAGCTTTTGACATGCCACATCAAACATTGTTCACAAGAGAGTCACCTTTAACCATTATCTTCCAATAATTGCTCAATTAGTCTAGGAAAATTGCTTCTAACATGCCACATCAAACTTGTCCATGATAAAGTCATCAATAAAATAAGGCCATCAATGCTAGGCAAATTATTATAAGAGTTGTCGTATATGTGGGTTAAGATTTTCAAGGAATTTTTCTTAAACTTTTAGATGATACTAGTATTATGCTGTGCGATGCACGACTTAATAAAAAAATTATAGATAAATTTTTAAAAATATTTTTTGATAATATAATTAAATTTAATAACAAATAAATAGTCAAAATATTTTAAAAATTATGGCAAGTTTNGTTACTGAAGCTGTCCAGGTGTCATGACATGATTGGCTCCGTGTAGTCAGCGCTAGGTAGTTAGTTTGTTAGAATTTTGGCGCCATTTCTTTTCCCTCATTTCAGCCTAAAAAGACTCAGATTACACATTGATTCCATGCTAAAGGACGAGGAAAACGAGATGTACAATATCCTTTTGCATTGCTGCCTTTATTACTTTTGAGCTTTTCCTTCTAAGCTACTAATATGCATCCCCCCCAGTTTTCTATCATAGATTTATTTCAAATCCTCATTATTCCCTCTTTTCTTTGTGATTTGATTAAATTTACTTCCCATGGTTACTTCAACTCACAAGCACATTAGTATGCCTCATTTGGTCTAAGTTTTATAGGTTCTCGTGTAAGTCCATTTTAATGTCTAAGTATGAGTTTTTTGGGTTGAATCAATTTTTAGTTTGGGTTTTATTTTTTAGTTATGGTCAGTTTTAATTAGGGTCAAATTTGTAATTTCTGCGAATTAAGGGTATTTTGGTATTTAGTTGAGTCTAGAAACTTTGGTAAGGTATTCTAAGTATCTTAGGTTTATTTATTTTGGGTCTAGTTAGTATTTATTAGTTTATTAGTAGTCTTAATACTAGTAGGAATCTTATTACTACAAGTATGAGTCTTTATATATTTGTGCTCAATTTATTCAAAGGTCAATTAATAAATTGAGTGTTTTGAGCAATAGGCACGTTGGCCTTGTGTTTCTTTCTTTCTTCTCACTTTGTCTCTTCTTTCTTTCTAGGGTTATTGTTCATGGGTACTATCACACAGCCCTAATTAAATAGCCTTAACTTTCTCTAATTCTTCTTCTTTCTTAAGCCTAAACCCACCACAACTAAACGTAGACAAATTCCTAATTTGTTCTACATCTGGACCACTTTTCCATACTGTGAGACAGAGAGAGAAGAAGAACAATTTAGTAGTAAAAAAGAGAGAGATGAGAAAGTGATGGAGATAAGGAAGAGAACCGTCACTCAATTAGGCTATAAATATAGCTTTTGACATGCCACATCAAACATTGTTCACAAGAGAGTCACCTTTAACCATTATCTTCCAATAATTGCTCAATTAGTCTAGGAAAATTGCTTCTAACATGCCATCAAACCTTGTCCATGATAAAGTCATCAATAAAATAAGGCCATCAATGCTAGGCAAATTTAAATTTCTAAAAGCTCTTAGTAGTAAAATTGTAATTTGTTTATATATATATATATATATATGGAACTTAAAAATCTTTCCATTATACTTGCTAACATGTAGAGTAGTAGAAGTGCTAATCATATATAAATTTCTTGCATATATAACCAAAAAAAATTCTATAAATTACAAAAAATTTAACTATTAGAGTTTCTAGACTGAAATGTAAATGTAAAAGTTTACATAAATTATTTTAATGTTACCTTAAGTGAGGAAATAATTAGCATAATCAATTAAAAACACCAAATCAAAGATGAATTGCATTATCTAAAATTTTTTATAAAAAAATCATAGAATTTATGCTATAATTGAATTACGTTAATATCTAGACCTTCTACAGTACCACACTCAGAATAATTTCTATAATAGATAAATAAAGGTACATAAAGAGAAAACAAATATTGCAATGTAAATGTAAAAGTTTAAATATGTAATACATACTTGCAAGAAGAATAGAGGTTATAGGTAGAAGAATATAAGAATGGAGAAAAAGAACTGTGTTGTAGTTATTCATTATGAATTATTTGTCTAATGTTAGTAAAATGTTAGTTGAATAGAATTTTAATAGAGACATTTTATAAGCGTACTACGTTGCTGTTAGGTTGCTGTTTTCTTTTTCCATGTAGTATTCTGTTTTATTTTTACACGTAGTAATATAATTATGGGAGAAGAAGATAAGAAAAAAAAATTATATATATTTTTCAAAAAAAATCTAAAACGTGTAGTCTTGTACTACTTCTTCAAAAAAGAAAAAAGAAAAAAGTGTATAGACTTTTAATATATAAGAATATATATATATATATATTGTGGGGCTAGAAAATCAGGTAGCCTTGGCCCACTCCAAGCCAGGCCCAAAGGCCTGCGCCGAGGATGCATGAGGGGTCCGAAGATGAAAGCGAGGGGACCGACCCCCGAGGAACATATCCGAGGAGGGCCCGTCCTCGGGCGTTTGAGGCCTCACGAGCACCACCCCACCAAAGGGGACTTCTTGAATATCCGAGGAAGAGAGGGTCCAATGCCACGCGTCGGCGACGGGGGCACGGCGAAGGAGCAGGCCTTAGGCGAGCTGTCACCTATGCATTAAATGTACTCACCTACCCCCCCTGGCCGCATTAATGGGGATGTAACCCCTTGACAGGGTAACATTGATCATTGTGAGCCACTCGAATACGGATAAGGTCTCTGATGGGACAGACGGTCAGAGAAAAGACCAATGGATGATCAATAGAAGGAAGAAGGGGATAGGAGGGAGAGAACTATATAGGAAAAGCAAGCAAAGCAGTTTAGGGGCATTGGATGATTTAAGGGAAGGACATAGAAGGACTGGGGGGTGATACCAGTTTCAAGGGGGGAAACTCCTCGGACGAGGGCCGAGGAGCTAGCCTTAGTTGTAAGATTGGGCTCATTCCCCTTTAATGGAAAAAGGTGGCTTGTGTTTCGTGGCTAGCCTATTAGGGCCTAACCCTTCGTCCCACTCTCTAAAAATGTATTGTTGGGGAACCTTCCTAAACTGAGTCCCTACAATTGACGCCGTCTGTGGGAAGGATTAGTGCACTGGCAGGCGTGACGGGCGATCGTTCCTAAGTAGTCATTTTACGGAAGGTTGGTGGGGACGCATCAAAAAAAAAAAAAAAACCAACCAACATTGCAGAAAAATAGAAGATCCAAAATAGAAGATTCAACAGAAAAGAAAAAGAACTTCATATTATTTTATTAAACAGAAAAGTACAAGATACAAATAGAGGCTCAGGCAGGCGTGTTTTAAAACTAATTTTACAAGCTAATTCTACAAACAGAGGCCCAGGCGGACCTGTTCTAAAACTAGCTAGAGGGAATGGGGCTAAGGCTAGTATGCTTCAAGGCCACCAACAACTCCTTGTCCGGTGCGGCGGAGCTGGAACAAAGAGAGGAGCCGACGCAGGGGCACCGGGTCGCCCTCCCTCATGATGTTCCCTTGATTCTCTCCAATCCTCGCGAGCGTTGGCCGTTGGAGACGGCGACACTCAGGCACTAGCCATGACGTGATCTTGCGCCTCCTCTGGCAGGGGTGCGCCCCGGGGAGGAACGTTAAGTACTTCAGGGACATCCCTCCTGGCCACCACGCAGGGCACAACCAGGGTTACGCCTAGACTCTGCCACACCGGAAGCCTAGTGCGGGCTACGGTCACAACGGCTCTTGGCCGGGACGGTAGGGCCTTTGGCCCGTGTGTCCTCACACCCGCCTAGGGCCGCCCCATATCTTCCAACTCTGGTCACAATCCTGGCAAGGTTATTGAAGGGGCTCGGGGAGCTGAAGGGATGTGTTTCTAGTTGTGATGGGAAGTTCATGGAGTGTGGAGAAACGTTTCCCCCAGAAAGCCTTATATAGAGGATGAAGACTGGTGGGAATTAATCCACACAAAGTTCAAAAGGAGAATTATCAGCGGTACTAATCACGAGGATGCCAAATCCCAAAGAGACCGTAAACCGCTGGATTTGTATCAATTCACGAGAATATTAATGAAGGCGCGTCTCGCGCATCGAAGCGTCAAGCGCGGAGTGCGAACGGCCAAGGGGCGCCTCGCAAATGAGGAAGGTGGGAACTTGAATTGAAGGCAAGATCAATGCTACATGTAAGATCAAAGTCTGAACAATCCCTGCCCAAAGCACCGCAGGGTTAACAGTCCGACCCGAGGAGGAACCGTCTCCAGTAAAGCGGTCCGAGGACAAACCCCTTCCTACAGAAGAATGGAAGTGTTAGACAGAATCAAGGCATTGCATGGTCCTCGGACTCAAGCCTATAGGGAAACTAACCACTCAGCTATACCTGGGTACTAGACAGAACCAAGGTATTGCATGGTCCTCGGACTCAAACCTATGGGAAAACTAGATACTTACAGAAGAATGGAAGTGTTAGACAGAACCAAGGCATTGCATGGTCCTCGGACTCAAGCCTATGGGGAAACTAACCACTCAGCTATACCTGGGTACTAGACAGAACCAAGGTATTGCATGGTCCTCGGACTCAAACCTATGGGGAAACTAGATAGAACCAAGGCATTGCATGGTCCTCGGACTCAAGCCTATGGGGAAACTAACCACTCAGCTATACCTGGGTACTAGACAGAACCAAGGTATTGCAAGGTCCTCGGACTCAAACCTATGGGGAAACTAGATACTTACAGAAGAATGGAAGTGTTAGACAGAACCAAGGCATTGCATGGTCCTCGGACTCAAGCCTATGGGGAAACTAACTACTTCAAAATATCCTAAGTGTTAGACGGAACCAAGGCATTGCATGGTCCTCGGACTCAAGCCTATGGGGAAACTAACTACTTCAAAATATCCTAAGTTTGGAAAGGATCAAAACCCTAACTAACCCTTGGGACATAAAGGGACTGACCACGCATACATTCTTTCCCCTTATCATTGTTACTGACGCAATTGGCCAACATATAATTCAAGCTAAATTCAGGCAAATAAGAGGAAAAGAGAGGAAACAGGCAGCGTGTAAAAAAATAAGCAACTAAAATAAATAAAAAGGGAAATTAAACTCCCTTTACAACAAAGTGTTCATAGAAGTTGCGTGACAAGAGCCACCTTACATAAAAATAAAAAGAGAGAAGAATAACAAAATAAAATAAAATGCCATAAAAAGCATTGACAAAGGTCAAGCAAGCGGCAAAAGCAGGTTGAACCGAGACGCCAGGGAATCTAATCCTTCTGCTCAGGCTGGACAGGGGCAACCTCAAAATCCTACGAGCCCAAGCCTCAGGGGACGGCCTGCAGGGGTACGATGAGAATGGCTGCTTCCTCGGTGGTGGGGATTTGAGTGTCGGATGGGACCTCCGCTACCTCTTGGGGCACCTCCTCGCTCGGATTTTCCCTTAGTTCAGCAGCCCCCACTTCCTCAATAATCTCCCCAGCCTTAACGCCCTCAAGGGCGGCCTCGCGGATAGCAGGGGGTAGTACACGCTCTCCGCCTTCCATAGGTCGGACGTGGCCTCCACCCCAGCTTGTTTGAGGGCCTCAGCCCAGACCTGGGAGCAGTATCGCCTACATACCCCCAGAACTTGAGCTTTATAGAGAGCCTCTACCTTAGCCACCCCATCAGCGTAGGCTGCAGTCTCGGCCTCCTCCTTGGCAGTCAGGGCCATCTCCTTGCCAAAATCTGCCTCGACCTTAGCCCGCCGAGCCTCCTCTCTGGCCCACTCTGCTTCCCTCTGGGCCCCCTCGGCCGTTGCCACCTTAGCTTGAAGATCGGCGATTAGCTCCCTCGTGATCCCCAGCTGCTCCTTCACCTCACCTAGGCGCCTCGTTTGCTCCTTGGCCTGGTTCTGGGCACCCTCAAGGCCAGACACTGCACTGTCCCTAGCCCTGGTCATCGCCTTCAATTCCTCTCGGGCCTTGGCGAGGTCAGCCTTGGAGTTCTTCAGAGTCTGGGTAGCCTGAAACCGCCTATTACGCTCCTGGTCGAGGGCCTTCCCCTGGTCATTGGCCGCCCCCTCCAACCTATAGATGGCCTGGACAGCCTACCAGAGTAACCAATGCACTGTAAGCCCAACTCAAAAGGAAAAGTGGAGAAAAGGAGAGGAAAGGAAAGGGAGCCGAAATTATAGTTCTTACCATCCCTAGATACCGCTTGAGGCTGAGGAAGACCTGCTTACTCCTCAAAGAGTCTAGCTCGGCCATGTCCGCTGGGAGCAGCAGGCACCTCTCCAGCATGTCGGCCACGTGCGCGCCTTCGCCCTCATTGAAGTCTTTGAGGGAGGCGTCATCCCTCAAGGGCTCTCCATGGAGCATCGGGGCTGGGAGCCAGGCCTGAGCCTCGGACGAGGTGTCGATGACCTGCCTGTCCTGACTCTTGCCGCCTATCTTAATCTGCTTGGATGGGCGCAGAGTGTTGTCCTCCTCCTACGAGGACACTGGCTTATCCTCCATAAGCCTTTTGCCCTTATCCTTCTTCTTCTTGGGGTCGACAGGTACGGACCCAGAAGGCAGGCTCGTCTGGGAAGGAGGAGGAGGAGGAGGAAGCTTCTGCTGAGCAGAAGTCGACCTAGTCTTCGGAGGAGAAGGAGGAAGCTTCTGCTGGAACTTCCCCGGTTGGCCTTCAATCAGGTCCAACAAGCTGGTGGGGGGCTTCCTCTTGTAACCCATTGTTGGTAGAGGAGGGGCTTTTGAAGCGAGGAGGTCTGCTTCGGTCAAACGAGAGTCACCCAAGTCCCCGGGAGGGTCATCGGACTGATCAAGTTGGGCGAAAACGTCGAACGCGTTCTTCTCCCTCTCTAGAGCCTCCTCGGCAACCTCGGCTAATACTTGGGAATAAGAGGAGACGGCTACAGTAACAACTTCTGGTTCGGAGGGCCCCTTGGGAAATTGAAATCCGTCCTCGGTCACAGTAATTCTCTAAAGCCGAGGATCGTTGGCTCGGATCACGTGCTTCGGAACCGAGAATGACTTCTGGACAGGAGTATACCCCAAGATTTTGTGGGCGACCCTAACTTGGTTGTCATCCTCGTTTATATAAACTGACGCCCTCAGCACCTTCTGCAAATCCTCCCGGTTGACCAAGTGGAAGTGGCGCTCAAAAGCGTACGGGTCTGCAAAGGGAAAACACCATCACGTTAGTAAAAGAGAAAAGGGAAGAAAAAAGACAAGAGAACTTGAAACCCCTCATACTCCCACTGCCCCACCTGGTATTCCCTCCGTTGTTGGGCAGTGAAGGCCATCGTGCCACTCCCCAGACACGATGAGGAAATCCTCGTTTAGCCCCTTGCTGGACTCAGGAAGGCGCTGGATGAGCTGCACCCTGTCGTCCCTCGTCTTCAGGTAATAAGACTTGCCCTTAAGAAGCTGAAGGTTATAGCACCAGTTCACGTCATGGTGGGTCAACCTTAGCCCCATCTTCTCATTCAGGGTGTCCACACAGCCCAAAATCCTAAAGATGTTTACTCCACACTGAGTAGGGGCCAACCGGAAGTGCGTGAGGTAGTCCCTCATCACCGGCCCCATCGGGATCGTCATCCCCCCTTCGAGGAAGGCGATAATGGGTATGACCACTTCGCCCTCCTGTCTTTGTAAGAGCCACTCCCCATCCTCACAATATCTCAGACCTACATTACCGGGAATATTATAGTCGGCGATGAATTTCTCCATCGCCTCTTCAATGTAGACGTATTTCTTAAACCTATCCATCCCAGTTGACGCCTAAAGGAACTAAGAAAGAATAGGTGAAGGAGAAGAAGGGGTAAAGAGGAAGAGAGCTCAGAGAGGGATAGAGCGACTTACTGGAAAGAGGAGGAGCTCCTCGGATAGGCTTTTTGTGCTAGAGATGTAAGTGAGAGTGTGGCTGAACTTAGGAAGGACGCGCGAAAATTCTTGATTGCAAATAAGGAACAGGAAGAAGCGGTTCGAATAGGTATTTATACCCCAAATCGAAGAGCCATGCGGGTTTTCCCGTCCATAAATGCGAGGCAAACCTCCACCGTTGGATTGGTAACGCCTCGCTAGACGTGGGGAGCACAGAGCTGCCTGAATTTAATGACAGGCACGTTACGCACCCCGAAACGTCAGCAACGCGCTTGGGGCAGATGAACAGATCCCAGTGCTGACGGGGGGTAAGGCTCGACTGGGCGCGGAGCAGGCCCAAGGAGGTCAAAATCCTTCTCCCCGCCCGAGGATGCGTGCAGCAAGATTTTGAGGGGCTATTGTGGGGCCAGAAAATCAGGTAGCCTTGGCCCACTCCAAGCCAGGCCCAAAAGCCTGTGCCGAGGATTCATGAGGGGTTCGAAGATGAAAGCGAGGGGACTGACCCCCGAGGAACATATCCGAGTAGGGCCCGTCCTCGGGCGTCTGAGGCCTCACGAGCACCACCCCACCAAAGGGGACTCCTTGAATATCCGAGGAAGAGAGGGTCTAATGCCACGCGTCGGCGACGGGGGCACGGCGAAGGAGCAGGCCTTAGGCGAGCTGTCACCTCTGCATTAAATGCGCTCACCTACCCCCCCTGGCCGTATTAATGGGGATGTAACCCCTTGACAGGGTACCATTGATCATTGTGAGCCACTCGAGTATGGATAAGGTCTCTGATGGGACGGACGGTCAAAGAAAATGCCAATAGATGATCAACAGAAGGAAGAAGGGGATAGGAGGGAGAGAACTATATAGGAAAAGCAAGCAAAGCAGTTTAGGGGCATTGGATGATTCAAGGGAAGGACATAGAAGGACTGGGGGGTGATACCAGTTTTAAGGGGGGAACCTCCTCGGACGAGGGCCGAGGAGCTAGCCTTAGTTGTAAGATTAGGCTCATTCCCCTTTAATGGAAAAAGGTGGCTTGTGTTTCGTGGCTAGCCTGTTAGGGCCTAACCCTTCGTCCCACTCTCTAAAAATGTATTGTTGGGGAACCTTCCTAAACTGAGTCCTTACATATTATAATAAGAAAATGATTAGATGAAGAATTTGAATTGTAATCAAATTATGATTTTTATCAACTTAGAAATTATAAGAAAAAAATTATATCTATTTTTTTTTAAATCTAATAAAATTTCTGCAATTATAACTATTTAAAAAAAAAAATCTAATCTAAAACGTGTAAGATTTTTTTTGTTGCTGTTTTTTTAATTAAGATTTTATTTTTCAACTTAGATATTATAATAAGAAAATGATTAGATGAAGAATTTGGATTGTAATCAAATTATGATTTTTATCCTAAAAAAAATTATGATTTTTATCAACTTAGAAATTATAATAGAAGAAAAATTATATCTAATATTATATCTATTTTTTTTTTTAAATCTAACAAAATTTCTGCAATTTGATAAAGCCACTTGGCGCAACCATGACTTCTAAACCCAACTTTTATTATATAGTATATTAGTCGCTAACCCGTGTGATACATGGATTGGTTGAACAAAATTTTAAATTTTAAATTTGCCTAAAGTTATGATCACTTGAAAAAATAAGTTACAATTTAAGAGAGAAATAAAATACTAACACCAATAATGTTAGGCATGCCATGTCTATTACTAATGGCAGCCTTTCTTTAATGAAAATTAAGGTCTCAATCATTTTTTTTAATATAATATAATCACTCTTGTGGGGGGTAAAAACCCAAAACTACTTAGTGGGCCTAGGGCCCCATGTTGAGGAGTACTGTATTTCCGAAGAGTAATAATTGGTTGGAGCAGAGTCCATCTGAAGGCAGGAAGCCCGGAAGTGGAGGAGGAATATAGTCCGAAGAGGTTACCTTTTGTTCGAAGAGACCTTACTCCTCGGGTACGTTTAGTCTAGACCAAACGAGCATTGGGAGAGTCCGAATGACCTTCCCAGCAATCCCAATGACAAAGATAAACTCTAGGCATGTCAGGAGATGATAAGGACAAAGAAATATCTCAACGAAAAGCTGTTGCCACCGTATTTAATGTACTGCAGCAACTTTTCTGGCTGCATTTATGTGGAGAAGACCCTTGGGCAGTGCAACCACACCTACCGCCACTCCCGAAAGCTAGAGAAGATGCTTGATGTGACCCATACTCAAGTAGGTACGCAAATGAGGGACAAGTGGACGGCATGGATGATAAGGGATGAGGCTATATAAAGAAGAAGGGCCCAAAAAGAGGGGGGAGAAAAAAAAGAAAACAAAAACTTTACTGTAGCTCTGAGTATTGCAATTACTGTTCATTCAATAAAACATCTCTTCGGACATTCATTCATTGAGTTTTTCAGGCACTATTTCATGTTATTTCGATCTTAAATGCCTTAGCCAACTATCGTTTAATTCATAACCAGCCCAGCTCTTTCGCCCACTCTCTACAAATTCATTGTCCTGGGTTCGTTGGGCCTCGAATCTATACCTTTTAGGCTTGGGTTACAAAAACTGACCCTACAACTCTCATTACTTAGTTTGTTTGCAAAATTCTAGGTTTTTTCTTTCCATATAAAACGCAACCAAAAAACCCAAAAAGAAGAAAATAAAAACTATAGAAGTTTTTACACAGAGAACAGTAATTAATTACACTCAAAAATGACATTGACACTTAGAAAGAGTCATTAATCTAGGGAAATAGGTTTTTTTTTTTTTTTTTTTTTTTTTTTTTTTTTTTTTTTTTTTTTTTTTTTTCTTCAATTCAATAACTGGTAGCAAATCTTGATCTTTTTTAACCACTTCAAAATTTTCTTTAGAAATAGGCTGCTTCTTCTCAACCCTCAAACCTTTCCTTTACTTGACACATGGACTTGGCTGTTAAAATTTTGGTTTCGAATATATTGCTTTTCATATGAATACACAGATTTATAATCAACACTTGTATAATCTAGTATATCATAATAGTCATTAGGAAACCATAAATCAATTAATACCTTTTTCATTCTTTGCCAAGAGCAGATTGGATGCTTACCTCGTCGCTTTCTATCAATTTGAATGTCTTCCCACCATTCTTCTGCTTCATTGTCTAATTTATTAGATGCAAGCCGCACCTTTTCTTCATCACAAATCTTCCAAAAATTAAAATATTCTTCTAAATCAAGAAGCCAGTCAATAAAATCCATCTTACACATATCTCCGTCAAAGAATGAAATTTTCTTGTAGTTAGGAGTGCGTCTTTGAATATATTGAACATTGTTGTTGTGAGATGATTTCCTAGCAAGAAGAGTAGCAATCTTTTGCTGGATTTCACCCATAATTTTCTGACTCTTTTCATGAAATTGTTGCTCATAACGAGCCTCTTCACGAAACTTGAGGAACTCAGCCCTAGTGAGGACTAGGTTGTTGACGTCGTCACTGCCGTCATTGTTGTGGTGGTTACCGTCTCGCCGGTTAGCCATCAGACCAGGGTAAGTCAAGGCTCTGATACCAACTGATGTCGCGGAAGCCTGAAGAGAAACACACACGATGCTCTCTTGATGGAACAGAAACTAAACTGTTAGTTTCTGGTAGTAAACCTCGAATCCACGAGGGGTTTCCTTGAATCCACAAGGAGATAAAACTGGAATCCACCAGAAGAAAATTTGACAAAAGTCTGTGTTTATTGATAATAGTCTATTCCAAAAAAACGTTTACAGACTTTGGGGCCTATTTAAGGGCTCCTTAAAACTTGATTGACAAGAAAATATAATCTAAATTAACTCCTAATTGATACCTAACCATAATAAGAACCAAATTTGACCTAAAAAGCATTAAATGCACCTAAAAATAAGGAAATAAATGCCCTAAACCTAAAATAACGAAAATTACATAAAAATACCAAATATAAAAAAATTACAGAAATTAATTAGAATATTTTGTCCTACATCAATATGTTTCTTGTGGCATTTTTTCAAGTACATTACCTGAAGGCAAGAGTGTCTTTCTCTCGTCAAGAATAAAAGTTGAAATCATAAGAAGATGAGAGGCAAAAAGGTGGCAACAAGGCTATGCAGATAATAGGAGCATTCCAAGTGCTTCCTAGATTGGTCATCTTCTATCTCGATTAAAACTCTATGGCCTTTCAACTAGTACTTCTTCTTCTTCTTCTTTTTACATTCATATATTTTGAAACCTATTCTTTCTAGTGCATTTATTTGTCTTCATTCTCTAATGAAGTCAATTTATTCATATGATACACCTTTTTGTTGTTGTTCTTCTACGTGTTAAAATATTATAACTATTGCCTATAACACTAAATTATCCTTTTCATTCTCNCCAACCCCCCTGGCCGCATTAATGGGGAGGTAACCCTTTGGCAGGATAACGTTGGTTAGAGCGAGCCACTTGAGTACCGATAAGGCCTCTGATGGGACAGACAACCAGAAGAAAAGCAAATGGACGATCAACAGATGGAAGCCGGAGATAGGAAGATGAAAACTATAAAAGAAGAGATAGTAAAACCAAGAAGAGGAGAGGAACATGGAGGCCTCCTCGGCCATAGGCCGAGGAGCATTCCCCTATTTGTAAGAAAACACTTAGCCATTTTATAAGAAAAAGTTTATGTATGGTGATCGACGGCCAGCACCCAAGCCTGTTAACCCACTCTCTATAAATTTATTGTTTGGGCTTATTGGGCTGAAACCCAACACTCAGTTCAATTTGGATTGAGTCCTTACACTAGGTTTTTTCTTTCCATATAAAACGCAACCAAAATTAAACCTAAAAATAAGAAAATAAAAACTATAGAAGTTTTTACATAGAGAATAGTAATTAATTACACTCAAAAATGACATTGACACTCAAAAAGAGTCATTAATCTAAGGCAATAGGTTTTGGAAATTTTTTTTTTTTTTTTTTTTTTTTGAGAATTGAAAAGGCTAATTTAGTGTTATAGGCAATAGTTATAATATTTTAACACGTAGAAGAACAACAACAAAAAGGTGTATCATATGAATAAATTGACTTCATTAGAGAATGAAGACAAATAAATGCACTAGAAAGAATAGGTTTCAGAATATATGAATGTAAAAAGAAGAAGAAGAATGAAGTACTAGTTGAAAGGCCATAGAGTTTTAATCGAGATAGAAGACGACCAATCTAGGAAGCACTTGGAATGCTCCTATTATCTGCATAGCCTCGGCTGCCACCTTTTTGCCCCTCATCTTCTTATGATTTCAACTTTTATTCTTGACAAGAGAAAGACACTCTTGCCTTCAGGTAATGTACTTGAAAAAAATGCCACAAGAAACATATCAACACCCTTTTTGGTTCTTAAATAATAAAAATTTAAAGAACAAATTTATGAGATTAACGCATAACCTAACCTTGTTCATCAAGATTCAAGACCCAGCAACATAAAAAACAATACAAAAAATAGAGTAAAAATGCAAAAAGAGCCATATATATATAATAATAATAATAATAATAATATTTTAAAAATAACAATAATTTATAATTCTTAAATCACATTAATTCAAATAGGCAAAATATACGACTACATAATAGAAAAAATATAAGAGAAAAATAGGTTACCTCAAAAGAATAATGCATGACTATAGCAATAGAAATTTGTCAAGACAATTTCATATATTGCAAAACATGAACCCAAAATTTCGATGTTAAAACTTCTAAAAAGCCAAAAGACAAAGTAAAGAATCAGAAGATTCAATGCCTAAAAATTATTGAAACAAAACAAAAAATATATATGACTACATAATAGAAAAAAAAATATAAGGGAAAGATGGGTTATTATCCATGGCTTAAAAAATTGAAGAAAAAAATTGAAGAATTAGCCAAAAAATATATGACTACATAATAGAAAAAATATAAGAGAAAGATAGGATATGTCAAATGAATAATCCATCATTATAACAATTGAAATTTGTTAAGATAATTTCATATATTGCAAAATATGAACCCAAAATTTAGATGTTAAAACTTCTGAAAAGCCAAAAGAAACTAATGAGGTATTTTACTTTCAATTTTCATTTTGACATATGAGACATGCGCATGCATACAAAAGAATTACTCTCTTGCACCATATACTTATTAGGTCAAAAACTGGATCATGCCAATTAACCGGAAGTATAAATTAGGATTGCTTCTTGAGACCCTTTGGAAGGAACTTCGCTTCAAAAATAACTACAAAGTTCTATTTGAATATGTAATGCTAATGCTTTCAGGAGTTAATGACAGGTTGGATAAACCTATCAGCTTTTCCACATTGTTTGACTTGGATATATCATTTTTGTTATAGAATTTTAGCTGAAGTAGAATTTTCAAGTTTTTGAAATATATATCTAATAAAGTTTTACTTAAATTAAATTATTGTAACACTTAATAAGATAATTACACATTAAACAAAAATAACAAATATATAAGATATAAAACCTAAAATAAAAAGAAAATAAGGGGAACGTGAAAAATTGTGAAATTTTCAAAGACTACGGTTTATATATATATATATATAGATGATGTGTAGTTGCATCCTATATGAGAAAGAATAACTACGTCTAAGTCTATTGTGCATGTGAATGCAAATTGATGTTGCATCTAGAGTTCCTCCAATAAATAAAGAACTAAAGAACGCTCATTTGCCTCAATAGTAATACTAATGTTGATTAAATAATTTTTTTTCTTTATGGGAATAAAGTGCGAATAAAACGCTACATAATGTTACGGGTCTAATTTAAGTATTTAAAAATTAAGGTATAAATAATAAATGACTAAACTTTAAGTATGTAAATGGTTTTAACCAAAAAAAAAAAAAACGTATGTAAATAATATATATATATATATATATTTAAAGAATAATGTAAATGGTAATTTAATGGAAAGGAAGACTGCTTTGTTGACTAGACAAACCACACCTTCTACAGTTTTCGAAGTAGTAAATTAAAAAAAAAAAAAAAAAAGCGCACCAACTCCGACAATCTCTTTTGTTAATTTGTTTTCCTTCTCTCTTTCCAGCACTGCAAGTCTGCAATGGCATCATCCTCATGCTAACCTCACCTTTATCTTTATTCTTCTTCCCTTTCTTGCAGCTGAAAGCTAAGCTAACCCAATTCTCAATTTTCAACCTCACTTGCTTTCATCATCTAAGATTTTCTCGTCAACAGCTTTTCAGTTTACGCACCGAATCTATTTCTTTGTTTCTTTTTTTTCTCTGGCTATCTTAATTTGGTGGTGTTTTACGGGGAAAGTGACTGAAATTTTTGGTCATTGATCCAATTTCTTCCATATCCTTCTATGTCCACTCAAACAGCTTCCTCCTTCCTCCTCCTCCTCTTCTTCTTCTTCTTCTTTGAAATACGATGTATTCTTAGTTTTTGCAGAGTTGACACCTGCAAGAATTTTACAGACCATCTCTATATTGCTTTGACACAAAAGGGTATTATCACCTTCAGGGATGATGATGAGATACTTGAGCAAGGAAAGTATATTTCTTCACAGCTCTTGAAAGCAATAGAAGAGTCCAAGTATGCAATCATCGTTCTCTCAACAAACTATGTTTCTTCAAGGTGGTGCTTGATTGAACTAGCTAAGATCGTTGAATGCATAGAAGAGACCAAGTTGACAGTTTTGCCCATCTTTTACCATGTTAATCCTCTGATGTACGGAACCAGACGGTACTCTTGCTGAAGTCATTGAGAAGCATGAAAAAGATCCAAGGTTAACAAAGAGGATGTACAAGCATGGAAAGCTGCTTTGAAAGAAGTGGGCAATATCTCTGGATGGGATTTACATGATAGGTAACATTTGTCTTTCACTGGACTACTTTTGTTCACATTATCATCAATATGGTAATTTTTCTACACTAAAGCTTTGCTGACTTTCCCGTGGAATAACATGACAATTTTATTTGCTTTTTCTAATCTGATTAATTAGAGAAAATTTCTGTTTGCCCATGCATATATATTATGACTTAGGAAATTATAAGCTAATTCG
>NW_027069535.1:588000-667455 GCF_002906115.3 Quercus suber
GACCATGCAATACCTTGGTTCTGTCTAGTACCCAGGTATAGAGGAGGCGAGTAGGTTCCCCATAGCCTGAGTCCGAGGACCATGCAGTGCCTTGGTTCTGTCTAACGCTTTCATTCTCTCTGTAAGTATCTAGTTTCCCATAGGTTTGAGTCGCGAAGACCATGCAATACCTTGGTCTGTCTAGTACCCAGGTGTAGAGGAGCGAGTAGTTTCCCCATAGGCTTGAGTCCGAGGACCATGCAGTGCCTTGGTTCTGTCTAACGCTTTCATTTCTCTGTAAGTATCTAGTTTCCCCATAGGTTTGAGTCCGAAGAACCATGCAATACCTTGTTCTGTTGTACCAGGTGTAGAGGAGCGAGTAGTTTCCCCATAGGCCTGAGTCCGAGGACCATGCAGTGCCTTGGTTCTGTCTAACGCTTCATTTCTCTGTAAGTATCTAGTTTCCCATAGGTTTGAGTCCGAAGACCATGCAATACCTTGGTTCTGTCTAGTACCCAGTGTAGAGGAGCGAGTAGTTTCCCAGGCCTGAGTCCGAGGACCATGCAGTGCCTTGGTTCTGTCTAACGCTTTCATTTCTCTGTAAGTATCTAGTTTCCCCATAGGTTTGAGTCCGAAGACCATGCAATACCTTGGTTCTGTCTAGTACCCAGGTTAGAGGAGCGAGTAGTTCCCCATAGGCCTGAGTCCGAGGACCATGCAGTGCCTTGGTTCTGTCTAACGCTTTCATTTCTCTGTAAGTATCTAGTTTCCCTATAGGTTTGAGTCCGAAGACCATGCAATACCTGGTTCTGTCTAGTACCCAGGTGTAGAGGAGCGAGTAGTTTCCCCATAGGCCTGAGTCCGAGGACCATGCAGTGCCTTGGTTCTGTCTAACGCTTTCATTTCTCTGTAAGTATCTAGTTTCCCCATAGTTTGAGTCCGAAGACCATGCAATACCTTGGTTCTGTCTAGTACCCAGGTATAGAGGAGCGAGTAGTTTCCCCATAGGCCTGAGTCCGAGGACCATGCAGTGCCTTGGTTCTGTCTAACGCTTTCATTTCTCTGTAAGTATCTAGTTTTCCCATAGGTTTGAGTCCGAAGACCATGCAATACCTTGGTTCTGTCTAGTACCCAGGTGTAGAGGAGCGAGTAGTTTCCCCATAGGCCTGAGTCCGAGGACCATGCAGTGCCTTGGTTCTGTTAACGCTTTCATTTCTCTGTAAGTATCTAGTTTCCCATAGGTTTGAGTCCGAAGACCATGCAATACCTTGGTTCTGTCTAGTACCCAGGTATAGAGGAGCGAGTAGTTTCCCTATAGGCCTGAGTCCGAGGACCATGCAGTGCCTTGTTTCTGTCTAACGCTTTCATTTCTCTGTAAGTATCTAGTTTCCCCATAGGTTTGAGTCCGAAGACCATGCAATACCTTGGTTCTGTCTAGTACCCAGGTGTAGAGGAGCGAGTAGTTTCCCCATAGGCCTGAGTCCGAGGACCATGCAGTGCCTTGGTTCTGTCTAACGCTTTCATTTCTCTGTAAGTATCTAGTTTCCCCATAGGTTTGAGTCCGAAGACCATGCAATACCTTGGTTCTGTCTAGTACCAGGTGTAGAGGAGCGAGTAGTTTCCCATAGGCCTGAGTCCGAGGACCATGCAGTGCCTTGGTTCTGTCTAACGCTTTCATTTCTCTGTAAGTATCTAGTTTCCCCATAGGTTTGAGTCCGAAGACCATGCAATACCTTGGTTCTGTCTAGTACCAGTATAGAGGAGCGAGTAGTTTCCCCATAGGCCTGAGTCCGAGGACCATGCAGTGCTTGGTTCTGTTCTAACGCTTTCATTTCTCTGTAAGTATCTAGTTTCCCCATAGGTTTGAGTCCGAAGACCATGCAATACCTTGGTTCTGTCTAGTACCCAAGGTAGAGGAGCGAGTAGTTTCCCCATAGGCCTGAGTCCGAGGACCATGCAGTGCCTTGGTTCTGTCTAACGCTTTCATTTCTCTGTAAGTATCTAGTTTCCCCATAGGTTTGAGTCCGAAGACCATGCAATACCTTGGTTCTGTCTAGTACCCAGGTATAGAGGAGCGAGTAGTTTCCCATAGGCCTGAGTCCGAGGACCATGCAGTGCCTTGGTTCTGTCTAACGCTTTCATTTCTCTGTAAGTATCTAGTTTCCCCATAGGTTTGAGTCCGAAGACCATGCAATACCTTGGTTCTGTCTAGTACCCAGGTATAGAGGAGCGAGTAGTTTCCCCATAGGCCTGAGTCCGAGGACCATGCAGTGCCTTGGTTCTGTCTAACGCTTTCATTTCTCTGTAAGTATCTAGTTTCTCCATAGGTTTGAGTCCGAAGACCATGCAATACCTTGGTTCTGTCTAGTACCAAGTGTAGAGGAGCGAGTAGTTTCCCCATAGGCCTGAGTCCGAGGACCATGCAGTGCCTTGGTTCTGTCTAACGCTTTCATTTCTCTGTAAGTATCTAGTTTCCCCATAGGTTTGAGTCCGAAGACCATGCAATACCTTGGTTCTGTCTAGTACCCAGGTGTAGAGGAGCGAGTAGTTTCCCCATAGGCCTGAGTCCGAGGACCATGCAGTGCCTTGGTTCTGTCTAACGCTTTCATTTCTCTGTAAGTATCTAGTTTCCCCATAGGTTTGAGTCCGAAGACCATGCAATACCTTGGTTCTGTCTAGTACCCAGGTGTAGAGGAGCGAGTAGTTTCCCCATAGGCCTGAGTCCGAGGACCATGCAGTGCTTGGTTCTGTCTAACGCTTTCATTTCTCTGTAAGTATCTAGTTCCCCATAGGTTTGAGTCGAAGACCATGCAATACCTTGGTTCTGTCTAGTACCCAGGTGTAGAGGAGCGAGTAGTTTCCCCATAGGCTTGAGTCCGAGGACCATGCAGTGCCTTGGTTCTGTCTAACGCTTTCATTTCTCTGTAAGTATCTAGTTTCCCCATAGGTTTGAGTCCGAAGACCATGCAATACCTTGGTTCTGTCTAGTACCCAGGTATAGAGGAGCGAGTAGTTTCCCCATGGCCTGAGTCCGAGGACCATGCAGTGCCTTGGTTCTGTCTAACGCTTTCATTTCTCTGTAAGTATCTAGTTTCCCCATAGGTTTGAGTCCGAAGACCATGCAATACCTTGGTTCTGTTTAGTACCCGGTGTAGAGGAGCGAGTAGTTTCCCTATAGGCCTGAGTCCGAGGACCATGCAGTGCCTTGGTTCTGTCTAACGCTTTCATTTCTCTGTAAGTATCTAGTTTCCCCATAGGTTTGAGTCCGAAGATCATGCAATACCTTGGTTCTGTCTAGTACCCAGGTATAGAGGAGCGAGTAGTTTCCCCATAGGCCTGAGTCCGAGGACCATGCAGTGCCTTGGTTCTGTCTAACGCTTTCATTTCTCTGTAAGTATCTAGTTTCCCTATAGGTTTGAGTCCGAAGACCATGCAATACCTTGGTTCTGTCTAGTACCCAGGTGTAGAGGAGCGAGTAGTTTCCCCATAGGCCTGAGTCCGAGGACCATGCAGTGCCTGGTTCTGTCTAACGCTTTCATTTTTCTGTAAGTAGGGTTTTGTCTCGGACCGCTTACTGGAGACGATTCCTCCTTCGTCGGATTAGGATCTTACACGTGGCGTTGATCTCGCCTCCAGCTCGAGCCCCCATCTTTTTTATTACGAAGCACCCTTGGACGTTCGTGTTCCGCGCTTGGCGTTTCGGTGCGCGAGACGCACCTTCATTAATGTCCTCGTGAATTAGCACAAATCCAACGGTCTACGGTCCCCTTGGAATTTGGTGGCCTCATTATTAGCCCCGCTGGTAACTCTCTTTTCGAATTCTGCGTGGATTAATTCTCACCAACCTCCATCCTCTATATAAGGCTTTCCGGGGGGATGGTTTCTCCATGCTCCATGAACTTTCCAACGCAAACAGAAAGAACACACCCTTTCAGCTCACCAAGCCCCTTTAATAACCTCGCCGGAATTGTGACCGGAGTTAGTAGATATGGGGCGGCTTTGGGCGGGTGTGAGGACATCCGTGCCAAGAGCCGTTGTGGCCGCAGCCCCCACTGGACTTCCGATGCGGCAGAGTCCAGGCGTAACCCCGATGGCGCCATGCACGGTGGCCCAGAGGGATGTTGTTGAAGAACCTAATGTCTCTCCTTGGAGCGCACCCCCGACGGAGGAGACATACGAACTCATGTCATGGCTGGTGCTCGAGTGTTGCCATCTCCAACGGCTCCTTGGTGTGACAGATACAACCATAAGATAAACATGTTACAAATGCCTATGTGTTGTGAAATTTTGAAGTACTCGCAAGTGTACGAACCATACCGAATTATAGCTTTACAAGAATGAGGTCGAACCCACAGGGACTTAAATGAACATAGGAAAATTAAATCAAATCTTAACCAAATTAATCCTAATCTAGTTTAATAAAAATTGGTTGTTTTGAAATTAAATAAACTAAGCAAATAATAAAATTAAGGCTGCGTTTGAATTGGGCGTAAACCATTTCAGGAAATCGTTTTCCACATTTTTCGCATGTTTGGCTGTTACGGAAAATAGAATTTTCTGGAAAATCGCTTCCAATTTTCCCTTACACAACGGAAATGATTTTCAGTACCTATTTTCACTTCAAAGTATTTCCAGAAAAAGAGAGAGAGAGAGAGAGAGAGAGAGAGGAAGGAAGAAACAGAGAGAGTCTAGATCGCAAAGAGAGAGCCCAGATCGCCGGTGCGAGCTCGCCGGCGAACCCATCTTCACAATCACCACGACCCACCGATCTTCGAACCAGAGCCGGCGACCCACGAACCCAAAGCCCAAAGCGTTCAACCCAGACCTAGATATTCTGTTAGGTTCTAAGGTCTTAGGATTTTATGTATTTAGAACTCTAATTTGTAATGTTGGCAAACCATGATCAAAACATTGTATTTAGTCTTATTTAGACTTGCTCAAAGTTGGTTTAATATTATAAAGTTGGAATTGAGTGGCTGCAGAAGTACTTGGGACTTTCGGCCTGGCTCGATCGATCGAAGAATAGACTCGATCGATCGAAAATCGCACAGGTTGAATTTTCTGCAGAATTTCCAACTCAGCCCTACTTCATTAAACGTTTAGGGTTTTATGTTTTTACCCTAGGTATATAAATAAAACCCTAGCCACGTTTTTGAAGGTTGTCCATATTGTATTGTTGCTCATACATTGCTGTTTTGTGTGAATCTCGTGTGAGATCTTTGAGGAGCTTTCCTTTACACAAAACTTAGGGTTTTCATGGTGGAGATGATTTCAACATCTTGAAGATCATTACTGTTGCAACCATTGGAACTTAAAAGAAAAGCAAGCGGGGAGCTTGTAGCTGATTGAAGAATTCAAGAAAGAAGTAGTCCGTGGATTCGGAGCCTGCGCGTGGTCGTGTCAGGAAGTTCTACTGGTGGGTAGCATTAGGAAGTCGAGCGGGGAGCTTGTAGTCCTTTTGTACGAACTTCAATTCTTTCATAGTGAATTCAGGTTAGCCTTGAGGATCGGTGGGTCAAATCCTCCCCAGGTTTTTACCGTGTGGTTTCCTGGGTGATCATATCTTGTGTTATTTATTTTCCGCTGCTTTATATCTTGATATGATTGTTTGGATTGTTTTAACCTAGAATTGCTTAATTTGACTAAGTAACAACTTGGCTAATTAATCTAGGCTACGCAATCTGTGTGTTTAAGGGGTCTAAAACCGTTCAAGTGGTATCAGAGCAGGTAGCTCTTTTTGTTTGAGATTTTTAATCTCTGAGCTGATCCTTGACCCCTGTTGTCATGGAGCATGGACACTCTCTGTTTGTTCCTCCTCATTTTGATGGGAACAACTATGCCTATTGGAAAGTAAGGATGAAAGCATTCCTGAAATCCATTGATGAAAGGGTTTGGAATTCCGTTGAATACGGATGGGAGAAGCCCGCTACTCCTGTGAGTGAGTGGCAAACTTCTGAAAAAGAAGCAGCAAGCTTCAATAGCAAAGCTATGAATGCTATCTTTAATGCTGTTTCTATGGAGGAATTTAAGAGAATCTCTAATGTTGAGGTTGCTCATACTGCTTGGAAAATCCTCCAAACTGTGCATGAAGGCACAAAGGCAGTTAAGATAAACAAACTGCAGCAATTAACTTCTAGGTTTGAAAACATTAGGATGTCTGATGATGAATCCTTTGATGAATTTTATGCCAAACTGAATGATATTGTTAATTCTGCTTTTAATTTGGGTGAAATCTATGATCAACCTAAGATTGTTAGGAAGATTCTTAGATCTTTAACTGAAGACTTTAGACCCAAAGTGACTGCCATAACTGAAAGCAAGGATGTGGACTCCATCCCTGTTGATGAGCTTGTAGGATCTCTTCAATCCTATGAGTCTGACCTACCTAAAGTGAACAAATCCAAATCAATGGCTCTTAAGTCAGTTGATGATGTTGATGGTGGTGGATTTGATGATGAGCTCTCTGCTACAGAGATTGCCTATCTTGCCAAAAACTTTAAGAACTTTCTTAGGAATACAAATAGAAAGGCAAGAGGTACTTACACTGCTGAACCTAGAAATTTTAGGAAGAATGATCCCACTAAGGTTAACAATTTTGAAAAACCTAGAGAAAATTCTGGTCAATCTTCTAATAACTCTTTGGGTCCTCAGTGTTTTGGCTGTCAAGGGTATGGTCATGTGAAGTCTGAATGTCCTACATTCTTAAGGACTAAGGGTAAAGCTATGGCTGTAACCCTTAGTGATAATGAGGTTTCTGATGATGAGTCCGGTGGTGACGAGGATGGAAACTTCATTGCTTTCACGGCTACTGCTATAGTCAATGAAGGCATATCTGCTGAAGAGAACCCTTCTGATGGGGAACTCTCTGAAGATGCAGATCTTCAAGAGGCCTATAACAAACTTTGCAAAATTGCTGCAAAGGATGCTATGAAAGTTGATCTTGGCCTAAAGAAAATTGATTCTCTTGAGCTTGAAAAGAGAAATTTGCTTGTTAAACTGTTTGATGCAAATGAACTTTTGAATAATGTTAAATCTGAGAATATGCTTTTGCTTGATAAAGTTAGAACTTTGGAACATGATTTATCTGTTGCTAGATCTGCTAGTTCTAAACTTGATCACATGCTGAATGTTCAAAAGTATCCTTCTGATAAAACTGGGTTAGGATATGTTGAAAGCATCTTTGATACTGGACCACATTCCACTACTTTTGTTCCTTCTTCTTCTTCTGGACCTTCTGTGAGTGAGGTTGTGAGTGATACTGTCAAACCACCTGTGAGTGAGGTAGTTAAACCTGTAGAAGTTTCACCACCTAAGAAGACTAGGGTAGACTTAAGAGAATCTAAACCTAAGGAGCCTACCAAATCTAAGGACAAGATGCATGGTAAACCTGCGTGGGTTTGTCATTATTGTGGTAAGTCTGGACATATTCGTCCTAACTGTTACAAGCTTCAAGCTGATAAGAGAGCAAATAAACCAAAAGTGCCTGTGCCTCAAGCACAAGATCCTATGGCATTAATTGGTGAATTGGTAAAGGTGTTAAACCTTTATTCCAATCATGGAGTTGGGAATCACTCAAATGTGAATAAGAACTCCAATGCTCATGGTGCATCTAAAAAGTTTTGGATGCAAAAGACTCGAAATACTTGAGTCTTTCTGACATGGTCCTTGTGCTTCATTGCTCTATTCTTTTGTGACCATTGTTTTTTTTTTTTTTTGTTTTCTTTGTTCTAGGACTTGCATTGCATTACATTCATGCATTTCATTCTAGGATTTATTTGTTTTCCTTTAAATTAAAAAAAAAAAAAAAAAAAAAAAAAAAAAAGGAAAAGGAGGAAGCAAAATTTATGTTGAACATAATGTTCTTGATTTTTGAAAAACAAGGTTGGTCAATTTATTTACACATAACATGTCTTATGTACCTTGTTTAGCTTGGATGAGCTTACTTTATTGCACTTTACTAGTTTGAGCTTTGTAGTGCATGTTGTGTGGGAAAGATGTTTATGGTGTTTATCACTTTGTCTTAATCTTGAAGTCACATGTTATTTGACTGTCGGACTTGATCCTTTTGAGAAAGGCATAAATAACCATCTCACCACTGTTCACTAGCCAATCATGAACACCTTAGTGCATATCATAAGATTCTGTGCTCGAGAAAGTGTAGCACATGCACAAAAAGAACATAAGGTGTAGCCTCAAAATAAATTAAAACTGGTGTGTACTATTAGGCTTGATGCCAATTCACTTAATTCAAACCGGTGTGTACTATTAGGCTGAATGCCATCTCATGCAAATAAGAGGCAAAAATACAAGAAACTTACATGATTGCAAGCTTTTGTTCTAGGAGATGTGGGAGTTATAGGATGTAACTCTTTAGGTGATAGTCTCTTTTGAATTCTATGTGATGAATTTTGTAGACTTTGTGATTGATTGCTATTCACATATCACCTCACATGTATCTCAAGTTTTTGCTAGTATCACACACGACACAAGTTACTCTTTGTTAAACACTGTACATGCTAGTGTGTGTTTTTGGTCTGACCAACCAAGTTTGAAAATATCTTGAGATTTATGCACAACATATTTGTTGCTTGAGAAAATATAATGGGAGGTTGATTGCAATTTGTTTAAGAATATTGGGTTCAAAATTTTGGGTTTTTGAAAAAGCATTCCATCTCATACTCATGCATTTTGTTTCTTCAATTTAATGCTTTGAGGAGTTATTTTCAAAATTCGGCTTGTGTCTTTCAAAAACTGTGATTTTTCCAAAATTTAGTGAGCCTCTGCCCATTTCGATCGATCCAACCTATTTTTCGATCAATCGAAAAAGTGCTCTCATTTGTCTTAAAATGACTGTGCTTTTCGATCGATCGAATGTATTTTTCGATCGATCGAATATCGTGGAAAAGCTTTTTAAAAGTTCAGTTCTGACTTTTTCAAAGGTGCTATTCAAATTTTTTTCAAACTTTTCTCTCTCTCCGCGTTGGCTAGGCTCCACACCTCAGGATTTTTGTCGTTTTCCTCCGTTGTTTTTGCAAAATCTCTCTTTCCTCAAGCCGGTAAGACTCTTTTGCCCTTCCTTTTGATGTTATTTTCATTATTTCATGCATAAATCCATGCATTTAAGGGTAATTTTCGGACTTTATTCTTTTTGGATTTTCTGTTGATTCAAACCTTATTTTATGAAATTGATCATTGGGTTTTTGTGGGGACACATTATATTAATGATCCTTGGTGGTTAATTTGATCAATTTTGTGTTTTGTGAAAAATTGAAAATTCTAGGGTTTGTTCTTGATCCGAATTGGGGCTTTTGTTAAATTGGGTAGAATTTGATGAAATTGGCTTGTTGTGTTGGTGTAATTAAGCATTATAATCTATGTGCTGTGTTTTGTAATGCTCAATTCATCAATTTGTTGCAAAATTTTCAAGTGGTTTTTCAAATTTTTGGGATTTTTGATAGAAATTCCTTGTTCAAGCCAATTTTGTCCAATTACTCTCAATTAAACTTAATTTGTCACTGCATTTAGATCATGCATCACAACATTTTATTGTTCATGCATCATATAGATTTTTGTTCTATATTATTTATTGTGCTAATTTGCAGTCTGCCCTTGGTTTTGTTTTCTCTTGTTTCTTTGTGTTTTTCTCTTTGTGTCTCTGTCCTTTCCTTAGCACTATGCCTAGGAAAACTAGAGCCCGTAGGAGTGTTCCCTCACCTTCTCCTTCACCCCCTCCATCCTTTGATAGTGAGAGGTTTCCGAGTGAGGAAAACCAAGAGACTTTTGAGAAACTGACCGTTAAGAGAAAGATTTGGGCTGAGCGTTCTGTGCTGTTAGATGAGCTTGATCCTGCCATTAGGGCAAATTTTGAGCGTCGGGGTTGGTTACCCTTGGTGGATGTTTCTGATCCTCCTCCACCTTCTGCCTTGATTAGAGAGTTCTATTCGAACATCTCTATCCGCGTCTATGATTCCAACACTCTAGTTAAGAGTTGGATACGAGGCGTAGAGTACACCATTACTCCTCGGGTAGTGGCTGATGCTCTAGGGGTACCTTTGGTCCAGCATCCTGTCTATCCTTATGATGAGTCTCCCGAGATTAGCGATGTTTTGTCATACGTCACTGGTACTACTGTCCAGTGGGGTTCTGATCCTCGGATCACTTCTGCTGAGCTCTCTGGGTTGCACTATCTGTTCTTTCGGATAGCTTGTCATTCGATCTGGCCTATTTCCCATGTTCACACCATTCCTCTTGAGAGGTGTGTTTTTCTGTACGCTCTTGTTACTGATGCTCCTATTAGTTTTCCCCATCTTTTTCTTCGTTCTTTGAACGAAGTTTATAGGAGTTCATCTACTGCTCATGCTCTTGTTCATCCTATTTTCATTCATAGGATTCTTCTCTTTCTTGGTCTTGATGACTTTCCTTCCTCTGAGCCCGTCCATGTGATAGGACCTTTAGGTGCGTCTTTTCTTAGACAGAGGGCCGCTCATCTTCGAGCTGGTTCTAAACACCCTAGATCTGAGCCCTCTAGTAGTGCACCTCCTCCTTCTTCTTCTGCAGGTATGGCTGGTGAGGATATTCCTATTCCAGTTGGTGATGATGCTGCTGCTGCTGATGTTCCTCCACCTCCTTCGGCCGACTTTGATGTTCGTCGTACTTTGGAGACTGTCATGACTGTTCAGCAGGCTCATGGTCAGATTTTGGTGGACTTGCTGGATGAGATGCGTGCTCTCCGAGCTGATCTTGCGCGTCTTCATTCACCCTCACCACCTCCTTTTGATGGCGACTTGTGATTGCCCTTTGGCATTCCGTCACAAAAAGGGGGAGTGGAGTTTTGACTTGTAGTAGAGTTTTTGTTGTTAGGGGGAGATTTTTTTTGTTTTAGAGGAGCTTGTGGAGTTTTAGATTGTATCTATGTGCTTCACTTTGTATATCATTTTTTTTGGGATATTCATGTTAGGGGGAGTAACATTGATTGATATACATGATATTTTTTATTGATTCTTGTTGCTTTATGATTCACTGCGTATTGATTTATATTTATGACTTGTTCATTTTTATATGTCTTTATTTTGTGTTGTGTGGATCTTACAAGAATGTTATACCTGTTGTTTTACTCTTTACTGTCACACATGCGTTTATGCGTTTGTTGAGTATTTCAGGATTATACAGGTTGATTCAACTAAGCTGCTGTCTACACTTGCAACTATGGATAGTAGTTAGGCTGAATTGAATTTTATGAGCATTATCTTTGTAAAGGGCTTTTTATTTGTAAAACTTTGAGCTGTTAATTAGGGTTTTGTCACGGATTGCCAAAGGGGGAGTTTGTTAGGTTCTAAGGTCTTAGGATTTTATGTATTTAGAACTCTAATTTGTAATGTTGGCAAACCATGATCAAAACATTGTATTTAGTCTTATTTAGACTTGCTCAAAGTTGGTTTAATATTGTAAAGTTGGAATCGAGTGGCTGCAGAAGTACTTGGGACTTTCGGCCTGGCTCGATCGATCGAAGAATAGACTCGATCGATCGAAAATCGCACAGGTTGAATTTTCTGCAGAATTTCCAACTCAGCCCTACTTCATTAAACGTTTAGGGTTTTATGTTTTTACCCTAGGTATATAAACTAAACCCTAGCCACGTTTTAGAAGGTTGTCCATATTGTATTGTTGCTCATACATTGCTGTTTTGTGTGAATCTCTTGTGAGATCTTTGAGGAGCTTTCCTTTACACAAAACTTAGGGTTTTCATGGTAGAGATGATTTCAACATCTTGAAGATCATTACCGTTGCAACCATTGGAACTTAAAAGAAAAGCAAGCGGAGAGCTTGTAGCTGATTGAGGAATTCAAGAAAGAAGTAGTCCGTGGATTCGAAGCCTGCGCGTGCTCGTGTCAGGAAGTTCTACTGGTGGGTAGCATTAGGAAGTCGAGCGGGGAGTTTGTAGTCCTTTTGTATGAACTTCAATTCTTTCATAGTGAATTCAGGTTAGCCTTGAGGATCGGTGGGTCAAATCCTCCCCAGGTTTTTACCGTGTGGTTTCCTGGGTGATCATATCTTGTGTTATTTATTTTCCGCTGCTTTATATTCTTGATATGATTGTTTGGATTGTTTTAACCTAGAATTGCTTAATTTGACTAAGTAACAACTTGGCTAATTAATCTAGGCTACGCAATCTGGTTGTTTAAGGGGTCTAAATTCCTGTCATATTCGACCCAGACGTTCGACCCATCACCTTCGACCTTTGACCCATCGCCTTCGACCCAGACCTTCGATGACCCAGACTTTCGACCCAGATGTCGTTGTCGACCCAGATCTTGTCGTCAACCTAGACTGAGACCGAGACCCATCGCTCTCTCTTCCTCGATCTCTCAGTTTTGTTTTTTTAAAGTTTGATTGTTGTTGTTGTTGTGGTGGTGTGGTGGTGATGTTTTGGTGGTTGTGGGTTTTGATTGCCAGAATTTTCTACCGGAATTTGTTGTTGAATTGGCTGCGATGTTGAAATTTTTTGTAATAAAATTTGTTTGGATGCTGAGAAAATGTGAGAAAGTAATAGGAAAATAACATTTTCAAATGCAACCAAACACATGAAAACATTTTCTAGGAAAATTTGAATAATACTGCCAAACATTTGAAAATATTTTCCTTTTCTGGAAAAAAGCATTTCCGGAAAATAGATATTTTTCGGAAAATATTTTACAGGAACCACACGGACCCTAAGCAAATAGTTAAACTAAGCAAAAGATATAAAGCAATAAAAAGATGTAAACAATCAAGGGAAAGGAATTAAGGTTTCAGAATCCGCCTTGTAAACCATAACAGCATATATTTATGATCATTAATTTTTCCCAACTCACTACATGATAATCTAGAAATCAATCTTGCTACCATGGAAAATGTTCTCATTAAAATCCTTATTTTAAAAATCAAAAGCATGTTCTTCTTCGCTTCTTCAGTATAAAATCAAATCATCAATTGTATCCGTAGCCAAATAAATCACAAGATATATCAAATTCTAGAAATCAAATCATAAACTGTATCCATTGACAGACAAATCACAAGTGATATCCAACTTTATAATCAAGAATTAATAAACCAACCATTCAATTAATTAAGACAAATCCTAAATCATGAGAAAAACATGATTGAACTCATATCTAGAATCCCATCTTAGTCAATTGATATGAAGCAAGAACAATTTAAATCATTAAAGAACAACTATTGTGGGAAAAATTAAATCACATAAATATTACTGATAATCCTTAACAAGGTTTTATCCTCAACCTTAATTATAAATTTAGCTACTCATAGTAATTGAAAGAAAACATAAAAATAAAATACTAAACATTAAACTAGAAAAATAATTAAAACTAACTGTCATGGAAGAAAAACAAAGAAGTAGCCACACTCTCTATGTTCAGCCTTGAGCCCTAGCACTGGCCTCAACACCCTCTGAATTTTGCCTTAAAGAGCCTTTAAATAGGTCAAGGAATCCTATTACAAGTTGAATTCACGTTCAGAGAAAATCTCAGATTTTTAGGCTTCACTTAACCAACGATTTTGGCCCATTTAACATGAAAATTCAAACTTCTGGTAAACTACAAAGTTGTATCCCTTTAAGTTAAATTTCCATCCCAACTTGAATCATATCGATTGGACATCTGAGCCAAAAGTTATGCCAAAAATATTAACTGATGTGTAGGCTGGAACCCTAATCCAAATTGGACTTAAATTTAATTGGGTTGGTCTTCTCTTGAATTCATGCCTGGCTGGATGTAAGTTGGCTTCACTTAATTGGCTAGCCCCACTTTGCATGTAAAGCCCTTGTTACCTGCAACACAAAGATATTATATAATCAGTCACAAAATAACATAAAAGTAAGGCTAAATATGTAGATATGTTAGTACTTTATTGTATATATTTGATGCACATCACTATGTATGTGGATAGCAGAGAGAAACATACACACAATGAATGATATTCTATAGAAAATATGTCCCATCTTAACTCCAAAAATATATTTGATGGAATAGCAACATTACATACATATACAAAAAAATTTCACAATAGTTGATTTAGGAAAATTTTACTAGTTCTTATTTGATCCAACTATTGACATTTGACACCACTTTTTTTAGCTATTACAAACAATCTACTATATTAGTTGTTGTGAAAATTTCTGTCAATTTTTTTTTCTTTTTGTGTTTATAGACTTTCTCTTTGATGGAAGCGACCAATTAAGCAATTTTGCATAAAGCTAATGATTGCAATTGAATAATTTAGTCCAATAATCCCCCTTTATGCCTCTATACCTAATTAAACTTTTTCTCCTTTTCTATTACAGTCACCTTTACCTTCTTCTTTTTTTCCTAAAAAAAAAAAAAAAAAACCTTTCCCTTCTTTTTTGCTACCTATGAATGCCCAATTCATAGGGTTGGTGTCTTGGTGGATTGATTTCTTTTTGTGAAAAACGGTGATTCATCATTCATTCCACTAGTTCAACTAACACTTCGAGCTGCAAGTTGGACAGAAAATTATCATGTAGGCATCAAGTGTGATACCTTTTCATTAACCATACCATATATTAGTCTAGACTTGTAAATCCTAGCTCAGCCTTATTATCATAAACATCGGGCTATAATTTGAAGTATTGGGGCCGAAGTTAGTTTTTTCTTCATTCTAGCCCAAACTATTAGGGCTTGAAATTTGAGCCCAACTAAGCCTTAACCGGATGTCAAAAACTATGTCCAGCATGAATGGCCTTTTGACAGATTTTAGGTAAAATGAATATAAATTTATCTTACTTCTTACCAGATTGAGGGTCAAATTAAGTATTATGATAAATAACCAAGAGCATTGTAGCTCAACTAAAATCTCTTCATATTTTTAGTTGAGACATCTAGGACTTAAACTCTCTCTCCCCAAATATAACAATTGAATTATAAAATTTAGAAAGTTAAGGTTTTTTGTTTTTTGGTCTATCATAACTTATAATAGCTTAGGAAGTAAAGTAAAGCTTTAATATTAGCTCTTTATTGTTTTGAGTGTTTCACATATTAGATTGAATAGTGTTTTAAAATTTTGGATTTATAAAGTATGAAAGAAAATTGTAATTTTCTTCTCCTAAAAACTCGAAATTTTAAAATTGTTTTTAATTTTAATAACCCTTTAAAACTTCTCTACTCCTTTCGCTAAAAGTGCACAAATATTTGTCAGATTGTGGTGTGAATGGAAGAGATTCCTCCCTTTAACCAAAACCAAACTCACCTTGATGTATGTAGTGAATCTGTGTAATTAAATTATCTAAATTTCTTAATAAAATATTTATTAAAAAAAAACTCCTTTTCTCCCTTCTATGTTACTAGTCATACAAAGCCAAATATTGAGGCATGTGCTAAGGCAGTTGGTGCATGAGGGTGTTCTGTGTGATGCATAGCTGTGTGCATTGGGGTGTGCACTGGGGTGCATGGATTGCTACTGTGTTGTGCATGGGCTGCTGATGTGATGGCTTCAGGGGTAGTTAGTCAGTTAGGCAGTTAGAGCAGGGGGTTATGGGTAGTTAATTAGTTGCCTACTTATTGTTAATGCATTGATTAGTGAGATGTAATCCTTGATTAAGGTATTAGTTAGTTACCATGGATTCTGTTACATAAATAGGCTAGATTGTACTAATTGGATCATAAGAAATAACACATTGATTCATTGCTTCCTTTACTGCTCTGTTCTCTCTCTTTCTTACTCTTTCTCTGCATTCCTTTGTTCTTGGAGGCTAGTTGTCCTTGAATTCAGCTAATCCTTGTCAGATTCTTTAGGATCATATCAATTGGTATCAGAGCAGGCTTGTTCTGTGATTACAAGTTCCACCATGACTGAAACCCACTTGACCACAATTCTCAATGAAACCATAGCTTCCCTGAAATCCACCACTGATCACCACAACAAAGACATCCAAGAAATTCACAAAATTAACAACATCCATACCCGTACCATGAATGAAATGAGTCAACAATTGGCTACCATTTTACAGAAATTAAGTGCAGTGGATAATGCTGAGCACAACCCTGAGAATTCACATATTCCAGAAGGCCGTACTTGTCACAATCTTGTTTCAAGTTTGTCAAGACAAGTGAAATTGGATTTTCCCAAATTCTGTGGAGAGGAGCCAAATTCTTGGATCTACAAAGCTAATCAGTATTTCAAGTATTACATAATTCCAGAATCTGAGAAGTTGATGATGGCATCTTTACATATGGAGGGAGAAGCCTTGGTTTGGTTTCAAGAAGGAGAAGATGCTTGGTGTACCTAGACTTGCTGCCCCAGTTGATAATAGAACCACCAAGATTCCTATCAAAAAGATTACTGCTACTCAAATGGAAGAAAGGAAAAAGAAGGGCCTTTGCTACAATTGTGATGACAAGTGGGCACCTGAGCATAAGTGCAAGCAAACTACTCTATTTTTACTAGAAGGGGTGGAGATGACTTCAAATTCTGACTGTAGTGAGCAGTTTGTTGAGAATGACAATGGGGGTTGCATGGCTAGGAGACATGAAGAAGAGGCAGGAGTAGAAATTACCTTATATGCCTTGGTTGGTAGCCAAACTCCAGGGACAATGAGAGTCAAAGGAAAGGTTAAATCTGTCTCATTGGTGATCTTGGTAGACTCTGGAATCACTCATAATTTTGTTGATGCAGCTGTAGTTTCTATCATCCATGTTCCTACGGATGAATCACAAATTCTTGAGGTTAAGGTGGCTAATGGAGAAACTATCAAGACTCAAGGATTAAGCAAGGATGTTCCTATGTGCTTACAAGGGCATGCTTTTCTAGTTCAATTGCATGTGCTGCCTTTGGGAGGTTATGACCTGGTTTTTGGTACTCAGTGGCTTAGCACCTTAGGAGTCATTAATTGGGATTTCAAGAATCTCTTAATAGGGTTCAATTATGGAGGCTAGAAGGTGTTGTTACATGGTCTTAACACTCCAAAGGGTTTTGAAGTCCAAGATGAGGCCCAATTCTTCAAAAAACCTACTAGGAAAGGTTTGATTTTACAAATCACAGCTGAAGGCATAGCAGAGATGCAGTCCTTCCATTCCACCTAAGATCACAGCCTTGTTGCAGGAATTTCTTGGTGTGTTTGCTACTCCAATGGACCTACCACCATTGAGAGGTCATGAACACCAAATCAACTTTAAGGAAGGCACTCAACCTATCTGCCAGAGGCCATATAGGTATCCATATTACCTAAAAAGTGAAATTGAAAAGATTGTGAAGGATTTGTTGGAAGTAGGTTTTATTCAAAATAGTCAAAGTCCTTTTGCCTCTCCTGTCCTTTTGGTTAGAAAATCTAATGGTTCATGGCGTATGTGTATAGGTTATAGGGCATTAAATCAGGCCACTATAAAAGATAAATACCATATCCCTGTTATAGATGAACTTTTAGATGAATTGCATGGGGCTTGCATTTTTTCCAAGCTAGACTTGAGGTCTGGGTACCATCAAATCAGGATAAGGGAGCAAGATATTCCAAAAATAACTTTTAGGACTCACGAAGGGCATTATGAATTCCTTGTAATGCCCTTTGACAAATGCACCTTCTACCTTCCAATCCTTAATGAATCAGGTCTTCAAGCCTTTCCTTAGGAGGTTTATTTTGGTTTTCTTTGATGATATTTGGTTTATAGTAGAAGTATGTTTGATCATGTGGAGCTCTTGAAGTTGTTTTAGGGGTGCTGGCTATGAATCAGTTGTATGCTAAGATGTCTAAATGCATGTTTGCTTGCTTGGAAGTTGAGTACTTAGGCCACATCATCTCTGGGGAAGGTGTAAAAACTGATCCCAAGAAAATTTTGGCTATGCAAGAGTGGCCTGTGCCTAAGGATGTGAAATCTTTGATTTGTCAAAGGATACGGTCATATTGCAGCTCCCTTGATTGCCCTTTTGAGGAAGAATTCATTTTCTCGGAGTGCTGAAGCTGAGGAAGCCTTTCACCAGCTTTAGTTGGCCATATCTAGCTCACCTATTTTAACCTTGCCTGACTTCACTAAGACTTTCACAGTTGAATGTAATGCTTCTGGCAGTGGCATTGATGCTGTTTCAATGCAGGAGCACAAGCCAATTGCCTTTCACAGTCAAGTTTTGAAAGGCAGTGCTCTTGACTTTTCCACTTATGAGAAGGTATTCCTTACCCTGATCTCTGCAGTGAAGAAGTGGAGGCCATATTTGGTAGGTAGAGCTTTTGTCATCAAAACAGACCAGCAAAGCCTTAAATATCTGATGCATCAAAGGATTGGTACTCCTATTTAGCAAAAATGGTTATCAAAATTGCTTGGCTATGGTTTTGTGGTTGAATATAAGAAAGGTTCTGAGAATATGGTGGCTGACGCCTTGTCAAAGAGGGGTAATGTGTCTAAGCATGAGGTTCAAGACTGTCAGAGTGTGATTGAAGGTAATGCTGCTCTGAATTTGATGGGGGATGGCTAAACTGATGTAGGATTGGATAAGGTTATTACTGAGTTGCCTTCTTCATCTGGCACTTTATTTATTATCTCTTTCCCCACTCCAACTTGGGTAGCTAAACTGAAGGCCAGTTATGCAGCTGATCCAGCCATTTAAGCCATCTTGTCTGCTTTTCAGGAGGGTGGTATACCCCCTAAAGGTTTTTCCTTAGTAGATGGGTTATTTTTCTTTAAGGGCAGAATTTACTTGGGACCTACCATTGATCTCAAGTCCTCAATTTTGCAACATGTTCACAATGGACCCTTGGGAGGTCATTCAGGCTATGTGAAGACCTTACACAGGGTTAAACAAAATTTCTATTGGCCTGGTATGAAGAAGGATTTGAAGCAATATATTAGAGAGTCTGATGTCTGCCAAATGGTTAAGCATGAAAATTGTAAACCAGCTAGTCTGCTTCAGCCCTTACCTATTCCTTCCAAGTCTTGGTTAGCTAAGTATTGATTTCATTGAAGGTTTACCTTAGTCTCAATTGAAGTCTGTGATTCTGGTGGTTGTGAACAGGTTGACTAAGTATGCTCACATCATTGCTTTGTCCCATCCTTACACTGCATTCAAGGTTGCTTCTGTCTACATGCAATTTGTGTTCAAACTCCATGATATGCCTACTTCTGTGCTAAGTGATAAGTACCCAATTTTTACATCTCATTTCTGGATTGAATTGATGAAGCTTCAAGGAGTGGACCTAGCTATGTCCTCAACTTACCATGCTCAAACTGAGGTGGTCAACAGGAGTTTAGAGCAGTATTTAAGAGCTTTTGCAGCAGCCAAATCTTCTGCTTGGGTGCAGTGGTTGCCCTTGGCTGAATTTTGGTTTAATACCAATTTTCCCTCTTCCACCAAGTTAACTCCTTTTGAAGCCCTATTTGGATATCAATCTCCTAGGTTGTTTGATTATATCCCTGGTACTACTATGGTAGAAGCTGTTGATGATCGCTTGAAATGTAGGCAGTAGGTAATACTCAAGCAAACTTATTGCAGGCTTAAGAGAGAATGAAAGTGCAGGCAAAGAAGCACAGAGTTGAAAGGAGTTTTTTAGAAGGTGATTGGGTATATTTGAGATTACAGCCTTATAGGCAAAGTTCTTTGAAGTCTAATGCTCTTGATAAGCAATCTCCCAAGTTTTATGGCCCCTTCCAAGTGCTGCAGAAGGTTGGAGAAGTGGCTTATAAACTGGCTTTGCCACCTGATTCCCTGATTCATCTTGTTTTCCATGTCTCTTGTCTCAAGGCTAAGTTGGGGCAGCAAGTTACTCCTATTTCTCAACTACCTTTTATCACATCTGAAGGTGTTCCTATACTTGAACATGTGGCAATCATGAAGGATAGGTCAATCAAGCTTAGAAGTAGGACCATTACCCAGGTTTTAGTCCAATGGCAGGCCTGTATATCTGAAGATGCTACCTAGGAAGACTTAAGTCAGCTCCAACAGCAATTCCTTCACCGTGTGGGCAAGGTGCTTCGAGGAGGAAAGTATTGATACAAGGCCAAATATTGAGGCACGTGCTAAGGCAGTTGGTGTAAGAGGGTGTTCTATGTGATGCACAGCTGTGCACATTTGAGTGTGCACTGGGGTGCGTGGATTGCTGCTGTGTTATGCATGGGCTGCTATTGTGAGATGCATAGGCTGCTAATGTGATGGCTTCAGGGGTAGTTAGTCAGTTAGGTAGTTAGAGCAGGGGGTTATGGGTAGTTAATTAGTTTCCCATTTACTATTAATGCATTGATTAGTGAGATGTAATCCTCGATTAAGGAATTAGTTAGTTACCATGGATTTTGTTACATAAATAGGCTGGATTGTACTAATTGGATCATAAGAATTAACACATTGATTCATTGCTTCCTTTACTACTCTGTTTTCTCTCTTTCTCACTCTTTCTCTACATTCCTTTGTTCTTGGAGGCTAGCTGTCCTTGAATTCAGCTAATCCTTGTTAGATTCTTTAGGATCTTATCAACTAGAATCGTATGGGACAACCCAAACTTATTCAATATGATGAATATGGGATGACTGGATATATATATATATATATATATTTTTTTTTTTTTATAGCCATACCCTTTCATCCTCTATCAATCTTGATCTTAGCTGGATTTGGGGGATATTTGTCCTATTAGCCTCTTGCCTTGCCACTTCTTGATCATTAAGGAAGACTTTTGAGGGTTTTTTTACTATTCAAGCCAGTAACTCAACATTTAATGTGGCTGATATTAGGTTAGGGAGCTCATTAATGCGGAGGTGACTATTACATTAGGCTCTACATTTTCTTCAACGTGTTCCTTCGGAGAGAAATGAATGATGGGTAGCCCTGGGATAAAAAGAAGGTCACTCCTCAGATAATCTTTAAGTCCTTAGTAAAGGAAGCGAAAAGTGGGTACTACGCATTATCTCGGTAATTCTTCTTTTTTATACCATAATGTTAATGGACCTGCAATGATGAGAGAATATACTGCATTCATGTGGATCTCTCCACCCACAGTGCCTAGGTGGCCCTCTAGGTCTAGGCTATTGTTTCAGAGTGTCTAATCTTGTGTAAGGAGGGAGTGGGAAATAGTGTTCTATTGCTGAAATGATATTCTAGTAACTTAAGCCTAAGGGTGTTCATCAAATAGAACAACAACCATTGTTCTAGCTCTCTTTCTCTCTCTTGTTCTTACTATCATCCTCCCTCACTTTTCTGGATCCCCATTCTTGTTACTCTCTTCCTCCTTTTATAGCCATACCCTTTCATCCTTTATCAATCTTGATCTTAGCTGGATTTTAGGGGATATTTGTCCTATTAGCCTCTTGCCTTGCCACTTCTTGATCATTAAGGAAGACTTTTGAGGGTGTTTTTACTATTCGAGCCAATAATTCAACATTTAATGTGGTTGATATTAGGTGGGGGAGCTCATTAATGTGGAGGTGACTATTTCATTAGGCTCTGCATTTTCTTCGACGTGTTCCTTCGGAGAGAAATGAATTATGGGTAGCCCTAGGATAAAAAGAAGGTCACTCCTCAAATAATCTTTGAGTCCTTGGTGAAGGAGGATTCTTAGGAACACCTCGACAATAACCCCTAATGTTCCCCAGCGAAAAGTGGGTACTATGGGTTATGAATGTAATTATGGGCCTAAAAGTCCTCTTTCAATTAGAGGTCCCTCTTATCTCTTGTTGGACTCTAGGCCGAGTCCATTCCATCTCCTTCTTGAGATTAGGTCCTCAAGGCAGATTTACATCCACCCCTCCCCCCCCCCCCTCTTAAGAATAATAATGCTGCATTTTTTATTAGAATTTATGAAATCTCTTTCTTGAATTTTATGTTGCTATTGAATTCAATGAAAGTTAAAACAATGAGCCAAAAAGTTGTTTATTTCTAAATACAATTTCATGGACATTGATTCATGGATATCCCTTATCTGGATAAGTATAAGCCCTGATGAAATATTAGTTTGACATTAGTTTCCAAAACATTCTATCATCATGTCAAGGAGATAATACAAGCCTATAAAAGCCACTAATATTTTGGAGATTAAATTTAATTACATTTTAATTAAAAACATGTCAATTAATAAACTAAACTTTTATAGGTTACACCCCATACTACATTAACTAACTCAAAAGGATGACGACGACGACAACAACAACAGCAGCAACAGCAGCAATAACAACAATAACAATGGCCTTTTTTGTTTGAGGACCCTTTTACATTACCAGAAGTAAAGTATTTGTAAAATTATTTGCTAGATTTCAAATATGTTCACCTTCTTCTTCACAAACAACATTAATGACATTTCAAAGTCTTTATTTTATTTTATTTTAGTTTTAAAAAATAGGTCGGGTAATGGGTTAGTTAGGTCGAGTTGGTTCAACTCATAAAAGAGGGATCAAGTTATTGTTCAACCTATTTTTGCTCTAGGTTACAAATTTTGGATTTGAGTTGGTTATATTTCCTTTGAGTTTAGATCGGATCTAAATTTACCATGTTTACCTAAGTATGACCTTTTACAATACTCATAATAAATAGATCCAACACTATCAAATTTTCTTGAATGAAAAAACTGTTAGGGTTTATGCCCTAAAATCCAATTTATTGGCATTTTATAAATAATTAAATTATTTAATTATATGAGACTATTTGTAAATGAACTAATTGGACATTATCATAGTCCTTGAGATGTATTGTATGTGATTTATGTGATTTAGTTATAGAAGATATAAATCCTAAATTCCTTGCAAACTTAAAATGTAGTTTGTACTCGATGATGAAATTAGGCGTTTTATCTGCAAAGACTATAACACATAAATTAAGATGGTTTGAGAAAGTTCAAATAGCATGTAAAACATTATAAACATTTAGACCCCCAATTTGCAAATTACCAATTCAAGCTTAATATCAAATAATGTACATGCGAAAAATGAACATAAGCTTATAACAAAATTGATAAACAATCTAAACCAAATAAAATCATATCCACAGCAGAAATTAAATGGCAAAGATTAATGGAAGAGAGATGTAAACACAAGGACAACACAACGATGTGTTATCGAAGAGGAAACCGAAGCCCTCAACGTAAAACCTCTCCGCCACCCTCCAAGCGATCAATAATCCACTAAAGAATGAAGTTGGGATACATGAACAGTAAAAAAACCCTCCAAGCCTAATCTACCCAGTATACCTAAGCCCTCCAAGCTTCTTGCTCTAACAAGGTTGTGCCAAACCTTTATCTTCTTTAGCTTACTGGATTTCACTATAGCCCATAGTATCAACCAATATCCATTGGTTTCTTTCTAACTGCTTCCCAAGCACTAAACAGTCTTCTCACAGATATGGGTATGGTGAGAAAAGGTTTTGGCTAAGTGTACCTCCCAAGAATGTAGCAATGGAGAGGGTGAGAGTTGAGGAATTTGAAGAGTCACTATGTAAAGATTGTGGATGAGTCAATCTTGTTTTTCTCTAGGGTTTTTCTCTCAACATTCTCTTTAGAACCTCTTTACATTTCATGGGTATAAGGGGTATTTATACTAGGGTGAGAATGGAATGCGAAGAGTTAGTTTTTCAAAACAGAGTGGACTAGCGACCTGGCCTCGCGACTTGATTGAGTCGCGAGTTCAAGCCGCAAACTAACTGAATGGTCAATCTAGACTTTTTGTCCTATAGTGCTCCAGCTGGCGTGACTATTCAGCTCCTCTGCATGCTCTATATGTGTGCCACTTTTGGCGACTTGCAAGTCACGAGCAAGCCATGAGATCCAGTCACGACCCACTTGCTAAGTGCACAAACTTGAGCTTTTCTTCACACTCTTTCACACATTACTCTTACATAATTTCCAATTAAATACAGGGTTTCTAAATACTAAATATAAGCAAATTTGACACGGAATAAAGCCAACAAGATAGTTGATTAAATTCAACCTTACAATCTCCCCATTTGGCTATTCCGTGACTCCGAAATGCTCAAGAAAGTGCAAGAATGTAGGGCTTCACGTTGGGACTCGCGGGTGACTCGCGACTGGCGAGCTGCCAAATTTAGCACATGAGTGAAGCGTGCGAGAAGATGAACAGTCGTGCCAGCTAAAGCACTACAGGACAAAAGTATGGCCTAGCCGTTCTGTTAGCTCACGGCTTGAACTCGCGACTCAGCCAAGTCGTGAGGCCAAGCTGCCAACCAACTCTGTTTTGAAAAACCTGACTCTTCGCATTCCTATCTCACCCTAGTATAAATGCCCCTAAAACCCATGAAATGTAGAGAGTTTCCAGAGAGAATTTTAAGAGAGAAACCCTAAAGAAAAATAAGATTGATTTATCCACAATCTTCACTTAAGAAACTCTTCAAATTCCTCTACTCTCTTCCTTTCCATCGATATATCCTTGAGAGGTTCTTGACCAAATCTTTTTCTCACCATGCCCACATTTGTGAAAAGATTCTTTTAGTGCTAAGGGAAATAGTTTGGAAGGGACCAATGGTTATTGGTTGATCCTATGGTTTATAGCGGAATCCGACAAGCTAGAAAAGACAAAAGTTCGGCGTAATCTCGTTAGAGCAAGAAGCTTTGAGGGTTTAGGTACCTAGGTAGATTAGGCTTGGAGGGTCTATTATTGTTCATGTATCCTAACTACATTTTCTAGTGGATTATTGACCACTTGGAGGGTGGCAGAGAGGTTTTACGCCGAGGGCTTCGGTCTCCTCTTCGATAACACATTGCGTGTTGTCTTTGTATTTGCATCTCTTTTCTCTTAATCTTTACCATTAATTTATGTTGTGGATGTGATTTTAATTAATTTAGATTGTTTATCAATTCTGTAAGGTAGAAATTTATCAACCATCTTGTTGGCTTTATTCCATGCCAATTTCCTTGTAATTTAAGCACTTAGTAACCCTGTATTTAGGTGGGATCGTTGTAAGGGTAGTGTGTGAGAAGATGTGAAGAAAAGCTCAAGTATGTGAAGAAAAAAAAGGAGGAAGAGAGCAACAAGAATGGGGATCTAGAAAAGTGAGGGAGGATGATAGTAAGAACAAGAGAGAGAAAGAGAGCTAGACCGATGGCTGTTGTTCCATTTGATGAACACCCTTAGGCTTAAGTTACTAGAAAATCATTTCAGCAATAGAACAATGATTCCCACTCCCTCCTTGCACAAGATTAGACATGCTGAAACAATAGCCTAGACCTAGAGGGCCACCTAGGCACTGTGGGTGGAGAGATACACATGAATGCAGAATATTCTCTTATCATTGCAGGTCCATTAACAGAAGGGTATGAAAAAGAAGAATGGGCTGGTGAAAGGGGTTGGAACATTTTTCAGGGGAGAGAAACATGAGAGAAAGTGAGAAACAGTCAACTAATATTTAAGGACGGTGACCTAGCTTGGGATGCCTAAAGAGTACTTCGGCTATCTAAAATCCTCCTCGGGTAGTCAAACTCCTAGCAATAAACCACCTCAACACATTTATCTCTAACATCTTCCAACCAAGTTTCTCTTGGCACCTCCCATAGTGGCTATACCTAAAACAACATACAAATTAATTGGGGGTCGAAGCCCAATGATCCTTCTACCGTAGTAGGCCACACCATCACAAATTTCGATCCAATCAACCTCTTTAAAAACTCTATAATATTTTCAACTGAAATCTATTGTGACCTTTCACTCTTTCGTTTCCCAATGGTCAACAAAATAGTAGAAAATAAGGGAAAAAAAAAAACAATTATTTGAGTATTAAAGAAAATTACAATAACTAAGCATATTGAACATATAGTTTGAAAAGTGTATGGAATTAGGATGATAAAAGCTAAAAGTCCTAAAACAAAAATATAATATTTTAATTTTATTGCTCATACCAAATAAGTATATTATTTTGGATTTGACAACCAAATTTTCAATAACCAAATTTTATTATCAAAAAGATTATATTTAAGGCAGACTATAGAAATTTTTTTGCCATGTATTCTTAGCCCCGGCCCCTTCACCACCTCCTCGCCCCCCACCCACCCAAAAAAAGGAGCTGCTATGTACTATTTCTTTAAGTGAAGCTTTTAAAAATTTTGTATAATCTATTTGTATTATTATTATTTTTGAGAAACTACAACATTTTTCTTTATTTTTTAAAAGATCATGAACACTTGCTAGCATAAGCAGCTTAGAGTCAAACTAGCAATCACACAAGCATAAATAATCTCAACAACAACAAAAGGCAAATTAAATCCAAATGCACTACTACACAATAATTTCATACACAAACATGCAACATAGAATAATCAAAAATCAAGACCACACTAAAGAAACTTAGTACATATCAATCCAATCAAATCCTTTGAATAATCAAAATATAAATTACAAATCTACATTACTTGAACCAAAAAAAAAAAAACACATTTTACTTGAAGAAAATAATAGAATCAACAAAAATCCAATCCCTAAACTAACAAAATAACCAAACTTTTCCACCATAATTAATCTAGATTCTCTCACCAATAAATTCCAAAAAAAACTCAAACAAGAAAAAAGCTTTAAACACAGAAACAAAGAAAGAGCTAGAATCTAAAGCTGATTAAACAATAAACGAAACAAAAAAATTCAGCACCTAAAATCAACAAATCTAGGAAGAGAAACTCATAGATCTAAACCTAAATTGAGAGAGGAAAATCTAAATTTGAAGTAGATGTGAGCTAGGGTTGGGAAATGATAATTAGAGAGAGAGAGAGAGAGAGAGAGAGAGAGAGAGAGAGAGAGAGAAAGAGAGAGAGAGAGGACTGTAAAGTGTAGGCCTGGCGAGGTGAGGGAGCTCCGGCATGGTGGTGGCGAGGAGAGGGAGGGCCGGTGAGGCTATGGCGGAGTGAGGGAGGGCTGGCAATGAGGTGGTGAGGTGAGGGAGGGAGGGGACGGTGGTGGCAGGTGAGGGAGGGAGAGAGAGGACCAAAGTTAGAGAGAGAAAGGGATTGATGAGAGGCGGCTTGAACAAAAAAGTGTTTGGCTGATAAAAACCCTAACTTATGGCATTAGTGATGAAACTAGATTTGTCACTAAAATTATTTCAACAAGCAAATGACATTTAGGTTTTTCGTTCACTAAAGGTTATTTTCTGCAACGAATTTTGTTTAGTCACCAAAAATATTCTAGCAAGTTTTCGGCGACGAAAACCTTTCGTCACTAAAGATTATATTTTTAGCGACGAATAGTTTCATCGCCGTAGATCAAAAAATTTCTCGCCCTAGGTTTTTATTTGACACCTTACTTTCTAGCGATGAAATTGTATTTTCGTTGCTAAGTTATTATTATTATTTTTTATAATTAGTGACGAAATTCAAATTTCATCTCTATATGTTAGCTTTTAGCGACAAAAAATATTTCGTCACTAAATTTTGTCACAAAAATACATTTTGTTGTAGTGTTTCTAAGTTCCTTAAAGGACTATTTATTTTAGAGAGGCTTATCTAGAGCACTAGCATCAAGTATGTTAAATGTAAAAAATCACCTTCATGAGGTGTGTCAAATGCCAGATGTATGCATTCTTTTTCTCTCCACTATTACTATTGTGAACAATAAAGTAAAAACAAAATAAGAATTAAAATGAATAAATATATAATATCTAAATAAATGGTAAAAAAATAGAATATGTGATGTAGGGTGTATTGTAAAGTAGTGTGTTAAAATAGATAAAGTAATTTTTTGATGTGCCAAAATAACATTTTTTTTAGAACATTTTTTTTATATATTAACTTTTTTATTAATATATAACACAGGTAAATTATTAAGGATTATTTAAAATTTTTGGGGCTAGGGGATGTCTAATCTAAATGGGGGAAAAAAAATCGTCTCCATTTCAAAACAAGTACATTTCATCATAATATTGTTATAGCTCTAGTGAACCCTCATTCTAAAGGCATAATAATAATAATAATAATAATAATAATTAGCCTATAGCTTACACCGTTTACATGCATAATTAGTTGGAAAATGCTAAAAAACAATTTTCCACTAAGTCGAATCTTGTATTAAGTGACCTGCTTTTATTGGTCATATTTCAAAAATATCTAATAAGTAATAATTACTTTAAAATTTTTCATTAATGAATGGATAAAATTTGTATTAGGTGACACGCTTATATTGATAATGGAGTACCACCAAGATTCTAAGAAGATGGCCTTGGATAGAGTTAAAAGGAAAAATTGGATTCACATGCCATCTTACATGGATTGGATGAAGTATGATCTTTGATGAATTGATACTTGATAGTGAACAAATAATAGCATGCGTATTTTTAGGTCCTTTTTTTTTTTTTTGATAAGTTTAGGTCTAGTATTAGTCAAACAAGATCTGTACTTCCATGACCTTGAATTTTCTAGACACTTAACATCAAAATTTGGAATGATGACATTATTTAAAGATCATTTTTGTTTTTGTTTTTGTTTTTTTTTTTTTGTGTTTTGTTTTTTTGTTTTTTTTTTTTTTAGGGAAGAGATTTGAGGAATCTGCTAGCAGAGAGTTGAAGAAGGAAATGGGATTCGACATAGCTCAAGTAGAGTTATTAACTGTCACAAACAACATCGTTCAGCCATTCTAGAGGAGGCAAAACCATCTCATTACATCACCATCTTCATGCGTGCAATCTTGGAAGATCCTCAACAAGTCCCCCAGAATCTTGAGCCACACAAGTGTAATGAACGGGATTGGTATGATTGGGGTAACCTCCCTGCCATTAGAGAAAATGGTGCAAGATGGCTTTGATCCCTTCCCAATTAGCTAGAATTCATTGGGATATTACTATGTTTACTAATTCTACTCTCTCTCTCTCTCTCTCTCTCTATATATATATATTTCTAGTGATGAGAAGAGTAATCACTTATGTAATATTTTTAGATGTTGGACCAATCAGCAAGTTAGGGCTTTCAATCTTCTCATCAATTTGGTTAAAAATGTTTTTCCTTTTCTCCTTTCATTAATCATGCCCTTCTTTTTTCCTCTTAGGCTAGTGATTATGATTTTCCTTTTTACTTTGTTGGCGATTTCATTTGGCAATGACTTATTTGGTTTTTCTAGATTTTTTTTTTTTTTTTTCCTAAGAGACTTAAGGGCGTTTAATTTTTCCATTTTGGCTAAACAAGGCTAGCAATTGCAACAAGGGAAAGATCTCACTTTTTTAGAGAGTTTTTCAGAATCAATACTTTCTTGAGGATGACTTTATAAATACAAAAAAGGGTCATCACCCATCATTCTCATGGAGGAGTATTTGGCCAACCTAATGGTTTTTCGATGAGGGAAATGGGGATTCCCCCAATGAAGGAGAGCTCCTGTGTGACAATAGAAGTCATGTGTGTGGGGACCTCTAAAAGTTGAGGACTGGTCCACAGAGTTGAAGAGTTTATTCGAGGAGGAGGACGAGAAGGAAAGTGACATGCCCTAAAGGAGAGGAAGGGCGGAATTAATCATTGGGCAACTTAATAATTGGACTTGGGTTGGGTTTTCAGAGAATATGGGAACTAAATTTTGTAATGCAAGTTCCAATGTACTTTTCAACATTTTCAATAAGACGAATTCTGATTTGGCTTATTTTGATGTGTCTCATAATATTGAAATTCTGCACTTAAATAATTCCATTGAATTTGAAAATGAAATTAATAAACAATTGGAAAAGAAAATTGAACCTGTGGAACCAACTTTTGAAACTCTTAATTTGGGTAATAATGAGAATCCATGCTTAATTAAAATTGGCTCAACCCTAAATGAAAAGGAAAGAAAAGATTTCCAAGGGCTTCTCACATGAAAGTTCAAAATGCATGTAAAACACCTTTGAACGTTTAGACCCAAATTACAAAATATCAATTCAAGCTTATTATCAAACAATTAATGTGCGGAACATGAATATAAGCCAAACACAAAATTGATAAACAATCTAAGCTAATTATAATCACATCCACAACAGAAAATAAAAGGCAAAGATAAAGGAAGAGAGATGCAAACACAAGGACAACACGTGATGTGTTATTGAAGAGGAAACCGAAGCCTTCGGCGTAAAACCTCTCCGCTGCCCTCCAAGTGGTAAATAATCCACTAAAGAATGTAGTTGGGATACATGAACAGTAGAAGACCCTCCAAGCCTAATCTACCTAGTGTACCTAAGCCCTCTAAGCTTCTTGCTCCAACGAGGTTGCGCCAAACCTATTTCCTCTTTAGCTTACCGGATTCCCCTACTAAACCATAGCATCAACCAATAGTCATTGGCCCCTTCCAAACTGCTTCCCTTAGCACCAAATGTATCTTATCACAAACGTGGGTGTGATGAGAAAAGGATTTGGTCAATAGCCTCTCAAGGATGTATCAATGAAGAGGAAGAGAGTAGAGGAATTTGAAGAGTCTCTTAGTGAAGATTGGGGATGAGGCAATCTTGTTTTTCTCTGGGGTTTCTCTCACAAAATTCTCTCTGGAAACTCTCTTGATTTTGTGGGTATAAGGGTCTATATATAGTGGTGTATGTTTGGAATACGAAGAGTCAGTTTTTGCCAAACAGGGTAACTTGGTGGCTTTACCTCACGGCTTGTCCAAGTCGTGAGTTCAAGTCGTGAGGTAACGGCTTGGCCAGCTTGGGACTTTTGTCATGTAGTGCGACAACTGGCGCGACCCTTCAGCTCCCCTGTGTGCTTCTCACGTGCCTGTAGTTGGCGACTTGCCAGTCGCGAGTCAGCCGTGAAACTCTACTTCTTTGCATAAATTTGAGCTTTTTTTCACACTCTCTTCACACACTACTCTTACATGAATCCCACCTAAATACAGGGTTACTAAGTGCTAAATTACAAGCAAATTGACACGGAATAAAGCTAACAAGATGGTTGATAAATTTCAACCTTATAATCTCCCACTTTGGCTATTCCATGACAAAACCGTAAAACAAACTCTAAACTTAACGCGTGAGTTGGGAACAGTTAGAAAAATCACTCACACCTAACTTTAGAATTTGTGAAGCTTTTGAACCATAAGAATAAGAACTCCTGAAACACAACGACACAATAAGTTCATTGTATGCAAAAAACTTGTAATGCATATAGAGCAAGCACAATGTGATCAAGCACAATGGAATAAAGCAATAAACCATGGCAAGATCAAAACAAGCAATCACAATAAACAAGTGATCACAATGCTCATTCACACATGAACATCCAGACATTCAAGTTGATAAACACAAGGTAAATCACTTGAATGACTAACACTTAACCAATGCATATTACATGAAGTATATGCGTCTAGGAATAAAGTCCTACAAGGGCACAAGAGTGACAGTACTTAGAAGTAAATGCAAAACACTTAGTTATAAGAACTAATTTAACAAGGCACAAAGGTTGCATAAAGTATGGTACAAACCACAAAGGTCCACAAGTGCAAAGAAACAACCCTAAAAGCTTACAAAAACAATATGGGTACAAACCATAAATATAAACCTTAAAACCTACAAAGGTAGCAGGTACAAACCAACACATAAAGTAAGATATGCTGAATAAACATCATAATATATACTGAGTAACTACTGAAATAAAACAATCCAAGAGTTAAGAGTTTTAGCCAAACCAAAAACTGAAACCACTGAGTAACAAACCTATATTAACAGCAGTTAACCAAAAACACAATATCAAAGCTATAGACATAACAACATAAAAATGAAAGCTCCCCCTCAAGAATTGCCCATTGCCCCAAAAATTCTCTCCTTTTTTGACCGGAATGGCCAAAGGGTCACTTCTCCTGGTTGGTGTGAAAGCTGTCAATCCTAGCTGAAAGAACATCAAGCTGATCCTGCATTGCTGTCATCCTCTTAGTATGCTAATTTTGAACCTCTTTGAGGGTATCAAGCCTCTACAGGATGATCTGAAATGCATCAGGAGGTACAGCTGATGAAGTTGAGGCTCTACTCCTCTTTCTTTTGCTCTTGGGTGTGACTGATTGTTCTGCAGCTTCTACTTTAGTTTCCATTGGATCCCCTTCTTCTTGAACATCCTCAACTTCTTCACCTGGAAGACGACTTTGTATTCTTGTGAGAGTAAATTTGTTTATGGCTGACAAAGGAGGCAAAGGATTGATATCCTAAGGGATTGCAACTCTCTTTGCTCTGAAAATCCCCATGAGAAGACTAGGAAATATCAGCTTGGGTCTTGAGGTGGTTCTAGTCTCATCCACTATGGTGTCAAAGATGTGAGAGCTGATGTTAATGAAGGTTTTCTCCTTAAGTTCCATGAGAAAGATGGCTCTGGTATTTATCAGTGTAGTCATCTTCCTTATAGGGTATAGATTGTACATCATTATGGTGGTCAAACACCTCATGTTTTCCCAACCTCTACCTCAAAACAACCTGGAATGAAGGTGTCCTTCAATTCCCCGAAATCAACAAATCTCTCTTGAATGATGGTTAATTTTGAGAAAGAATCCCTATATCTCTCAAAGTGTTGAATATACCTAAATAGGTTAGGATCCATTTTCAATCTTTTGTCAGGTTTCTTAGCAACAATCTTCTTCTTTGATAGAGATGCAATCATCTGTAAACAAGTAGAAAATGCCACAACAAGACATAGAACAGAATGTGGAAATGCACACACATTAGTAACAAGTTAGTTACACAGAGAGAAACAGAGTGACCAGACAAAACATAGATTAAGCACAGTTGATAACCAAAAATTGGATAGAACAAGTCAAACATGTTTAAACAGTATGTATGCAGACACATTTAGATAGACTTGAGCAAAAATCAATGAGACATGACCTAATGAGTATGAAATGTGCAAAGAAGAAAATAAAGGCAGCAACATAAACGAGATATGGTGACAAAAGAAATCAAAATAATACTAATCACAGACATCAAAAACTCAACCAAACTGACAAACTAAGAACCATAAACAAAGAGAAGTACAGAAACTCCAAACCCACATGCCCAAAAATAATCTGTCAAATATCAAAGCTCAAACCAAAGATAAGCAACCTGATGTAAACTTATAACCCTAAAATACCTTTGCAACAAGAGAAAATAACCTCACACAATCATTCTCAACAATCAACCAAACCCATGTTCAAACCCCTCAAAACATAAACCAACAATACAACACCCAGATTCAAGAGAACAACAATGAAATCATGAAGAATGAAGTGTAGACAATAAAACCCATACCTTTTTCTTGGTATTTGATGAAGACATGATGCAGAATTTTAAAGCTTTTGCAAAAAGATACAGAGTGTTGAGAGAGATATTTGGGAAGAAGATGAACAGTCACTGATATTCGAGGAAAAAAACTGAAAAACCATTTTAAAAATTGTCTTCAAAACGCAAAACACGCATTTTTCGCAACTCAATTAAGTCGCCAGGGTAAGCCGTGAAACACTGTAAGACCAAGATTTTCAAAAACTCTTCTAAGTGTTTTTCATGACTAGAAGGTCTGCTCGCGAGATGGTCGCTAGGGGAGCCGCGAAAATCTTTGTGTACCCCTCGCGACTGGACCTTCCACTCATGAACAAGTCGCCACACTGAGCTGCGAAAACCACAAAAACTCAAATTTTTGAAAAATTTTCTAAGTCTTTTTCGCTACTGCAGCCTTGACTCGCCAATAAGCCCGTGAAGAATCTCGGAGTAAGCTCGTGACTTGGGCATGCGACTGGACCTATTTGCAACTGAGCCGCCAAAACAGGGCAACACTGTTTTTGAAATTTTTGACAATTTTGTGAAAAGAAAATACTTTCCCAAAAAAAAAAAAAAAAATTCTCAAAAATCTTTTTGTGTTTGATCAACACAGATTGAGCTTGTGAAAACACATTTAAACAAGTACAATCACACAAATGAATACGGCATTCATTGAACATAGACTTATGTGTTGTATGTGAATATCAAAAGTGAGATAGTCCTTAGTCTAATGTGAAACTTCAATGATCAATTCAATCAAGGCATACACAACTAGCACTAGATAATGTGACCCATCTCAATTATAGAAATGTGCATATATGACCTCTCACAAAAACTTGAGTACATTTCTTTGAAGCTTTTCATTTGACTCCATTTTCAACATATCATTTGATCTTTTTGAATAAACATATCTCATTGTGAGATAGATGCCTGAAATTTTCAATATTTCAAATTGATGAGTTAGCCTTTGGCTTTTTGGGCATCAAACATTTTATTTTGGTCACTTTCCCTTTTTCCTAGTCAAATACTAGTATGTGCGACAGACTTTTGCAGCTCAATATCTCTTTTCATTTGGAGATTTACATTTGGTGAGCTCTTTAAGTAAAAGTAATAAAAATAAAAGTGAGAAGATATATAGATACAAGTCTATGCATGTCTCAAGATCAACAAAACCATTCACTGATCATTCATGACAAGGTTGAAGATCTATTTACAACAGTCACAAAGATTTCAGAAGTTCTTCCACAATGATATGAGTGCATAAGAGACAAGCGAAGCTCGTTAAATACACAAAGCCATTAGTACAAAGGTACAAGGCAAAACATGCATTAAGACAACACTCAACAAAGTTGATCAAACTTTTGGATTTTCTACTTTTTATGTGTTCTTGGATTTTTGACATAAAAGTAATAAAAGATTAATCAAAGACAATGTCAAAACATTTTAAAGCGAAACAAATAAACACGCAACAACTTAAAACAAATAGAAGCATAAGGCAAACAACTAAACATATTCACAAGGGATAGGAAAAATTGATGCATGGACATGTTATGATGCTTATATATGAGTATCTTTCGTCACCCACACGTCACGTGCGTTTGGGGTGATATCCTTTACGGATTGGGTACGAGAGTTTAGACTATCAAACCTTTGTGTGAATTTTTCCAAGCAATTTGTGAAGGCACCAATCATATCCATCAGTCCGGGATCACGGTTTTGACTTCTTGATCGCTCACCACCCCAAGATCTCTCATCATTTCTCCTTCCTCGTGATCGAGGAGCGCTTGCATTGTTTAATGCTCTCAGCTTATGACAGTTGGGTCTAGTATGTCCTTGCATTCCGTAATAGTGATAGAGATAGTTCGTTCTAAGACCTTGCTGTGATCTTCCTCTAGCTCCATATCTGGATTCTGATTGATTGTGGAACTTATTGAACACCCATTGATCAGCCACATTTTTCATCTTCTCAGCCTTAATTTTCTTAGGAATAGACTTATTCACAATCATCTCTTTAGCATTTACAAACTTCACTTCTTTGACAACCTTGGTTGATGAGCTACTCCCTCCGGTGTAACCCAACCCGGACTTGTCTGAGGAAGGTTTTTGAGATGAAATAACATCTTCTAACTTTTGGGAGGAGACTCTCTCTATCTTGGCATNCTCGCAATTACCTCTCCAAATCAGAATACTCCCAAGCTCCTTCACAAGTGTACCCAAATCATCTGAGGACCCCACATGTGCAATGGTCATGAATGCGGAGTAGTTTCTTTCTCCGTCACAACTCTCTTCAGAATCAGAACTTGAAGAGTCTGTATCACTCAGTATTGTGGCATATGCCTTCCCTTTCCCTCTCAAAAATTGGGACACTCCTTCTTGAGATGTCCATGGTCATTGCATTCATAACACACAATGTTCGAAAGAGATTGAAAATCCTTCCTTTCTTTCCTTGTAAATTCTTTCCTATCACCTCTCGAAGATGAAAATTTCCCTCTGTTTAGAGGTTTCCCACTATTCTTCATCTTCAGAAATTTGCGGAAGGTTTTCGCAAGATATGCTACTTCTTTCTCCACTCCATCTTCTTCGAAAGGATCATCTATTCTTTCGGTGATGGTTTTGAGAGCAAGCGATTTACTCGTCTTGTGGGAAGGCAGTCCCAGTTCATATGTTTAGAGAAACCTAATCAGCTTCTAAATTTTGATCTCATCCAAGTCTTTACTCTCTTCTATGACTGTGACTTTTGCTCTAAAGCTTTTAGGCAAGGACCTCAAGATTTTTCTCACCACCTTTAGTATTTTCAATCTTCTCACCAAGATTGAGCTTAGCTATGACAATTTCATTGAGTTTCTCATAGAATGAATCAAACGATACATCTTCACCCATCTTGAGCTCTTCAAACTTGGTGGTAAGCATTTGGAGTTTTGTGTCCTTCACCTTCTTAGTCCCCTCATAAGTTGTCTCCAAAACCTCCTAAGCTTCCTTGGCCACTATCATGTGAGATATCCTGTGGAATTCATCTGGAGACACACCATAGAAGATAGCATTTAAAGCTTTACTGTTAGCATTGGCTACCGTAGGAGCTGCCTTATCCTAAGTAGATTTAGCAGCCTCCGGCCTAGTCCAACCTATTTCAACCACATCCCACACGGTGTCATCAATAGAGCATAGAAATGCCCTCATTCTAACTTTCCAGAAGGTATAATTGTTACCATCAAAAAATGGTGGAACATTTAAGGATTGAGACCTATCCATCTCAAAAGGGTTAAGGATCACACTCAGGTATTTAAACCAAGCAAGTGTACCCACTCTGATACCAATTGAAAGTTCAAAATGCGTGTAAAATGTTGGTTAAATCTGGTTTTGTATCTCATACAAAACACATAGCGGAAGCAACAAACAAAGATCTATTTCATTCATGATCGATAACTTGCACTATATAAATTTCAGAATTTAAGAACAAGATAGCGTACCTTGGTGCGGCGAAATTCAAAACAAAAGATTATAAGTACTTGAGAATACTTTTAATCTTCACTCCAATTCCACTTTATGCCCAAGAAGTGTGGTCTCTCAATCAATTTCCAAGGGAGAATAATTGAGTGGTTTCACTCGTACATACACACCACTTCACAATGGTGTCTCACTTTTTTTTTTTAAAATAAAAATTCTGTATGTCTCTCCCTTTATATATAACTGATTATCTAATTGGGCCGGCCTATTGGGCCTTTCCAATTGGGCTTTAATGTGTGGCTTGGAGTGGGACCAAAAGGACCAATAAGACACTAGCTCCAATGGGCCTTGGGCTTTTCTGTCAACTCTTGACAAGTCCAAAGTTACCATTAATTATATTTAATACCACTATATAAATATAATTGCACTTTAGGCCTTATTACTAAATTATATCCCAAGACTTTATTATACATGCAACCCCTTCATAAAATATTCGTAGTAATTCAAAGTCATAAATATAGACTGTCACTTTAAAGATTACTACATCTTAATCCTTGAGTACTCAGTTTAATCATTTTAAGTTATTTATTATATATTTATGAAATCCAATTTCATAAATATATACTTTAGTAATTTCTTACCAAAGTGGTTAGGCCTAACTCTCTGAATAACTAAACCCATTAAACTTATCTCAAGGGAATATTTTAAATCTCTGTTAAGAGACTATGAATTCCATCTTGAGAATATATGTTCCATCAACACGAAATATGGCTGCCCAACATACTGAGGTTTTGACCGTTACTTTAGATCTCACTCCTGATATATCAAAGCAACCTACACTTCATGATTAGGTCCATTATTCTCTCAGGATTAAGAGTTCATGCAAATATAAGTTGTGAGATTTATTATTCAATTGACAGTCGTTAGGAGAATAATAAATCTCACAGCGGTCTAGTTCAATATGTCTTAACTTTTAAAACATATTAACACGTCAACTAGAAGTCTCCACTTCCATGATCAAGACAAATCATCATAGTTGATATGTTATAGTCTTCGCAGATGAAATGCCCAATTTCATCACCGACTATGAACTAAAATTCTGAGTTTACAAAGAACTTGTGACTTATATCTTCTGTGACTAAATCACATAAATCACATACAATACATCTCATGGACTAAATGATAATGTCTGAATATTCATGTTACTATTATTTTAGGTAATAATAAAACAACTTTATTAATTACAATATCAAGTCATACATCATGTCATACATAATGTCATACATAATATCATACATAGCATCATACAATAGGATTTAAGGGCATTAATCCCAACATAAAATACCTTTGAACGTTTAAACCCTAAATTACAAAATATCAATTGAAGCTTATTATCAAACAATTAATGTGCGAAACATAAACATAAGCCAAACACAGAATTGATAAACAATCTAAGACAATTATAATCACATCCACAATAGAAAATAAAAGGCAAAGATAAAAGAAGAAAGATGCAAACACAAGGACAACACACGATGTGTAATCGAAAAGGAAACCAAAGCCCTCAGCGTAAAACCTCTCCACCGCCCTCCAAGCGGTAAATAATCCACTAAATAATGTAGTTGGGATACATGAATAGCAGAAGACCCTCTAAGCCTAATCTACCCAGTGTACCTAAGCCCTCTAATCTTCTTGCTCCAATGAGGTTGTGCCGAACCTATTTCTTCTTTAGCTTATCGGATTCCGCTACTAAACCATAGTATCAACTAATAGTCATTGGTCCCTTCCAAACTACTTCCCTTAGCACCAAATGTACCTTCTCACAGACGTGGGTGTGATGAGAAAAGGATTTGGTCAATAGACTCTCAAGGATGTATTGATGGAGAGGAAGAGAGTAGAGGAATTTGAAGAGTCTCTTAGTGAAGATTAGGGATGAGGCAATCTTGTTTTTCTCTAGGGTTTCTCTCACAAAATTCTCTCTAGAAGCTCTCTTGATTTCGTGGGTATAAGGGTCTATATATAATGGTGTGTGTTTGGAATACGAAGAGTCAGTTTTTGCCAAACAGGGTAACTTGGCGGCTTGACCTCTCGGCTTGTCCAAGTCGCGAGTTCAAGTCTCTAGGTAATGGCCTGGCCAACGTGGGACTTTTGTCCTATAGTGCGACAGCTGGCGCGACCTTTCAATTCCCCTGTGTGCTTCTCACGTGCCTGCAGTTGGTGGCTTACCAGTCGCGAGTCAGCCGCAAGTCCTAGTCACAAAACTCTGCTTCTTTGCACAAATTTAAGCTTTTCTTCACACTCTCTTCACACACTACCCTTACATGAATCCCACCTAAATACAAGGTTACTAAGTGCTAAATTACAAGCAAATTGGGACGGAATAAAGCCAACAAGATGGTTGATAAATTTCAACCTTACATCACAGAATTCCAAGAGGTGTTTGCATGGTCTTATGAAGATATGCCTAGAATTGACCTTGAGATAGCCCAACACCACATTGATACTCATGCTCACAAGGTACCCGTTAAGCAGAGGTTGAGGTGTATGAGGACTGAGTGGCTCCTTAAGATTAAAGAAGAGGTCACAAAACAATTGCAAATAGGGTTCATCAAACCAGTACACCAAGCCAAATGGATAGCCAATGTCGTGCCCATACCAAAATAGGATGGAAAGGTGAGGATGTGTGTTGACTTTAGAGACCTAAATAAGGCTTTCCCTAAGGACAACTTTCCCCTCCCTCACATAGATGTCATAGTAGATAATATCACTGATAGTGCCTTGATGTCTTTTATGGATGGATTCTCATGATATAACCAAATCAAGATGGCTTATGAGGATAAGAATAAGACTATCTTCACCATGAAATGGGGAATCTATTACCACATCGCGATACCATTTGAGCTCAAGAATGCAAATGCAACTTACCAAAGAATGGCTACAGCTTTGTTACATGACATTATGCATAATGTGGTTAAGGTATATGTTGATGACATGATCGTAAAGTTCAAAGATAGAAAAGGCCACATAGTTAACTTAAGGAAATTCTTTGAAAGGATAAAGGAGTATAGATTGAGATTGAACCAACAAAAGTGTATCTTTGGAGTAATTGCAGGAAAATTGTTAGGCTTCTTAGTAAGTGATAGAGGGATAGAAGTTGACTTATCAAAAATCAAAGCCATATTAGACATGCCTCCACCCAAGAGTGAGAAGGAAATAAGAGTGTTTTTGGGATGATTATAGTACATCAGCTGATTCATTGCCAAACTCACTTCCACTTGTGAGCCGTTCTACAAGCTTTTAAGGAAGAATGAACCCCATGCATGGAAAAATGAGTGTTAGAAAGCTTTCGAGCTCATTAAAGAATATCTTCTCCATCCACCTTTCGTAGTCTCTATTAGGATTAGTGCCCTTAAATCCTATTGTATGATGTTATGTGTGATATAAGTATGACATTATGTAAGACATTTTTTATGACCTAATATTGTGATTGATAAAGTTGTTTTATTATTATTATTATTATCTAAATTAATGGTAACATGAATATTTGGACATTATCATATAGTCCATGAGATGCATAGTATGTGATTTATGTGAAAAGTTACAGAAGATATAAATCACAGGTTCTTTGTAAACTCAGAATTTTAGTTTGTAGTCGGTGATGAAATTGAGCGTTTCATCTGCAAAGACTATAACATATCAACTAAGATGATTTGTCTTGATCATAGAAGTTGAGACTTCTAGTTAATGTGTTGATATGTTTTAAGAGTTAAGACATATTGAACTGGACTGCTGTGAGATTTATTATTCTCTTAACGATTGTCAATTGAATAATAAATCTTATGAATTATATTTACATGAACTCTTAATCCTAAGAGAATAATAGACCTAATCATGAAGTGTAGGTTACTTTGATATATTAGAAGTGAGATCTAAAGTAGCGGTCAAAATCTCAGTATGTTGGGCAGCCACATTTAGTGTTGATGGAATATATATTCTCAAGATGGAAGTCATAGTCTCTTAACGAAGATACAAAATATTCCCTTGAGATAGGTTTAATAGGTTTGTTATTCAGAATGTTAGGCCTAACTACTTTAGTAAATAGTTACTAAATTATATATTTATGAAATTGAATTTCATGAATATATGATGAATAACTTAAACGATTAAACTGGGTATTCAAGGATTAAGATGTAGTAATTTATAAAGTGGCAGCCTACTTTCATAACTTTGTATTACTATGAATATTTTATGAAGGGGTTGCATGTACAATAAAGTCTTGGGATATAATTTATTAATAAGGCCTATAGTGCAATTATATTTATATAGTGATATTAAATATAATTAATGTTAACTTTGGACTTGTCAAGAGTTGATAGAAAAGCCCAAGGCCCATTGGAGCTAGTGTCGTATTTGTTTCCTTTTGGTTCCACTCTAAGCCACATATTAAAGCCCAATTGGAAAGGCTCAAAAGGCTAGCCCAATTAGATAATCAGTTGTAAGGAGAGAAACATACAAAATTTTATTAAGAACATGAAATGGGATGTATGTGAGTGTTGGACACTCTTATTCATTCTCTCTAGAACATACACATGTAACTGATTGAGATATCACACTTCTTGGGTATTAAGTGAAATTGGAGTGAAGATTAAAAATGTTCCCAATTGCTTCTAATCTTTGGTTTTGAATTTCATCACATCAAGGTACACTTGAACTTCTATTCTAAAACTTAAATGGCATATGTTATCAATTATGAATGAAGTAAATATGTTAATTTTCTGCTGCGTACATTCATATTTTCATCAGTCCACCAGAAGCGTGGAAAGCCGTTGCTACTCTACCTCTCTATCATAGAAGATGCGATTGGGAGTATGCTTTTACAAGAGGATGATGATAAGAATGAAAAAGTCGTTTACTACCTAAGCAAGAGATTCCATGATTATGAGACTAGATACACACCCATAGAAAAGTCATGCTTTGCTCTTATATGGGCTGTGCAAAAATTGAGCCATATCATCCTACCTTTCCAAGTATGGGTAGTAGCCCGAATAGACCCGTTGAAGTATCTATTTGAGAAGCTTGCCTTCAGTGGAAGGTTTTCAAGATGGTTGATCCTTTTGGCAAAATTTGATTTGAAGTATCTGGTTAGCAAAAGCATCAAATGGTTATGTCAAAATTTTGTGTCGAGAACCCCATAAAAGGAGAGGACAGTAGAAAGGATTTTCCAGATGAGGATATTTTGGACATTGAAGTAAGGGCATGGAAGATGTATTTCGATGGAGCGTGAACCAATATGGAAATGGGATTAGAGTATTTTTAATCACCTTTAATGGATCCTATGTACCTTTGGCCGTCAAGTTAAACTTTGAGGCAACCAAAAATATTGCTGAATATGGGGCTTGTGTCGTTGGAATGGAAGCTCTTCGAGAGTTGAGGTAAGGAAGGTAGAAGTCTTTAGAGATTCGATTTTGGTTATAGGTCAAGCACAGAAGTTGTGAAAGGTGAAAGAGGAGAACTTAAAACCTTATCAACAATACTTGGAAGACTTAACCAAAACCTTTGATAAGATTGAATACACCATCATCCCTAGAGCTTAGAATCAATTTGTAGATGTCTTGGCTACGCTAGCCTCCATTGTTGAAACACCTAACGGAGTATGGACATGACCCTTATAGATTGAACAAGGTTATGAATTGGTACACAAAGGGAGAACAAAATCTTCAGTCATGACTATATAGGAAGAAGGAGTCCCTTGGTATTATGACATCATGAAATTCTTGGAATTAGGAGTATATCCTGACAATGTTGATAAGAGAGAACATCGTTTGAATAGGATGATGGCAATGCAATACATCCTATGTAGAAGTTAGCTCTATAGGAGATCCTATGATGGTATACACCTTTGTTGCTTAAGGAAAGAAGCAGTTGAAAGAATTACGGAGGAAGTCCATCAAGGAGTTTGTGGTCCTCACATGAATGAGAGAATGTTAGGAAAGAAGATCCTAAGGATAGGGTACTATTGGAATTCAATGGAAATTGATTGTGCGGATTTTGTAAAAAGTTGCCACGATTGCCAAACATATGCAAACTTGAATCATGTGCCACCTAGTGAGCTATATGACATGACCTCTCCTTGGCCTTTCTTAGTCTGTGGCATAGATGTGTTTGGAAGGATAGCCTTTAAGGCTTTGAATGGACATGAGTATATTTTGGTGGCAATTAACTACTTTAAGTGGGTAGAGGCAGCCTCCTACTTCATGCTAAAAGCCAAGCATGCGACCCAATTCATAGAGAATAACATCATTTGTCAATTTGGAGTACCACAAGAAATCATCTCAAATGATGGCTCCCACTTTGAGGGGGAAATTCGAAGGATCATGGAGTTGTAAAATATTGAGCATCATAAGCTTTCACTGTATTGTCTGCAGACTAATGGGACCGTAGAAGCAACCAACAAGAACATCAAGAATATACTAGCCAAGATGATAGTGACATACAAGGGTTGGGCTAAAAAGCTTCCGTTTACCTTATGGGGTTACAAAACTTCTATCTGTGCATCGATTGGGGCAACCCCCTACTCCCTGGTTTATGGGAGTGAAGCAGTGCTTCCCATTGAGGTGGAGATACAATCATTAAGGGTGCTAGTAGAAACCAAAGTCCTAGAAGAAGATTGGATGAGAGAAAGATATAAACAATTGGCTTTGATAGATGAGAAAGGAGCTAGAGCACAATACCATGCACAAGGTTACCAAAAGAGGATTGCTAGAGCATTCAACAAGAAGGTTAAACTTAGAAACCTTTGTTAGGTTCTAAAGATTTAGGAATTTATGTATTTAAAACTCTAATGTGTATTGTTGGCAAACCATGATCAAAACAATATGTTTAGTCTTGTTTAGGCTTGCTCAAAGTTGTGTCTTTCATGTAAAATTGGAATCGAGAGGCTGCAGATGCTTTGGTGCATTTCGGCCTGGCTCGATCGATTGAAAGAAAGACTCGATCGATCGAATCTTGGGCAGAATGTTTTTCTGCAAAATATTCCAGCTCAACCCTAACTCATTAAACGTTTTGGGTTTTCTGTTTTTACCCTAGGTATATAAAAAAAAACCCTAGCCACGTTTTTAGAGTTGCTCCTATTGTATTATTGCTTATACTTTTCTGTTTTGTGTAAATATCTTGTGAGATCTAGAGGAGCTTTCCTTTACACAAAGCTTAGGGTTTTCTAAGTAGAGATTACTTCAACACCTTGATGATCAACTCGGTTGCTGCCATTGGAGCTTAAAGAATAACAAGCGTAGGTGCTTGTAGCTGATTGGAGAATCCAAGAAAGAAAGAGTCCGTGGATTCGGAGCTTGCACGTGGTCGTGTCAGTAAGTTCTACTGGTGGGTAGTATTAGGAAGTCAAGCGGGGAGCTTGTAAGTCCTTTTGTATGAACTTCAATTCTTTCGCATAGTGGATTCAGGTTTACCTTGAGGATAGCTAGGTCAAATCCTCCCCAAGTTTTTTACCGGTTTGGTTTTCCTGGGTGATCATATCTTGTATTATTTATTATTCCGCTGTTTTATACTTTTGATATGATTGTATGTTTGTGATAACCTAGAATTGCTTAAATTGACTAAGTTAATCACTTGGCTAATTTACTAGGTTAATCTGGTTGGTTTAAGGGGTCTAAAACTGTTTAAGTGGTATCAAAGCGGGTAGCTCTCTTGTTTGAGATTTTTTGATCTTTGAGCTGATCCTTGACCCTTGTTGTTATGGATTTTTGGAAAATCATTTTGCTTATATATCAACTTGTCTACTTGTTGTCTTTGCCTCTTGTTGTTTTTGTTAAATCTTTCCTTAAGTATCTTGATTTAATCATATGTGATAAGAATTATTTATGCTATACTACTTTTACCGCCTTAAAGGCACGTGATTCTTGTCTTTGGTATTTGGATAGTGGTTGTTCCAGGTATATGACATGGAACAAAGGTTTATTGAAAACATTATTTGAAGGAAAGATTGGGACAGTCACTTTTGGAGATGAAAGCAAATCTGTGATCAGAGGCGTTGGAACTGTGGATATTCCAAGATTGCCAGTGTTTGAAGATGTTTGGTATGTTGATGGACTGAAGGCCAATTTACTCAGCATAAGTCAGATTTACAACAATGGTTTAAATGTTCTTTTCACGAAGTATGAATGTGAGATACTTGATGGAGGAGGTGACTGTATGTGTGTTGGTGTAAGGACAGCTGACAACTGTTATGGCATAACACTAAGTGTAAACAACAAGTGCTTTAGTGCAAAGATTGATCAAGTTGATTTGTGGCATCAACGGTTAGGACATGCTAGTTATAAGCAGTTAGAGAAGATTTCCAAATGTGAGGTAGTTATTGGTTTACTTAAGTTTGAGAAGATAGATAAGTGCATTTGTGGACCATGTCAGATAGGTAAACAAGTGAAATCCAAGCATTCGTCTGTGACTAGTGTTCAAACTTCAAGACCTTTAGAGCTATTGTACATTGATCTCATGGGTCCTGCCAGAGTTCAGAGTTTGGGTGGAAAGAAGTATATTCTAGTTGTTGTGGATGACTTTACTAGATATACTTGGGTTGTGCTTTTGAAAGATAAAGCTGAGGCTCCTGAGAAGATGATACATCTGTGCAAGAAATTGCAGGTTGAGAAAGATACTGTGATAGCCAAAATAAGAAGTGATCATGAAAGAGAATTTGAGAATACCAAGCTGGCTACTTTTTGCAATGATCAAGGCACTCATCAAGAGTTCTCTTCGCCCAAGACACCTCAAAAAAATGGGATTGTGGAAAGGAAAAACAGGGTTGTACAGGAGATGGCACGGGTTATGTTACACAACAAAAAGTTGCCAAAATCCTTCTAGGGAGAAGCTGTCAACACTGCTTGTCATACCCTCAACCGAGTGTATTTCAGACCTGACTCCAAGAAAACTCCCTATGAACTCTGGAGAGGGAAGAAGCCTGTTGTCAAATATTTCAGGATATTTGGCAGTGACTGTTACATTCTATGTGATAGAGAGAACATAGAAAAGTTTGATACAAAAAGTGACAAAGGATACTTTCTAGGATACTCTTCCACTAGTAGAGCTTATAGAGTGTACAATTTGAGAACCAAAACAGTCATAGAATCTTTAAATGTTGTGATAAATGATGAAGTGTGTTCAGAAGCACTTTCAAAAAGCACTGCTCTTGCTCAAAGATAAGTCTTTAGAAGTTGATGATTCACTTCCTGTTGAGTATGTTAGGAAACATAGTGAGGAAGAGTGGTTGGTGTTGAATGATATAGTTTTAGTATTATCAAATTCAAAACCATCCACTTCGGTTCGTGAAACTCAATAGGTACAAAGTGAGCTTAGTCCTCCATCTGAACAAAAAGGTACCTCCACATCTTAGTTAAAGGTCCATCCTCTAGAGTGAGATTGAATCATCCCTCCACAAATATATTGGGTAGTCTGAATGATAACATGAGATTAAGATCAAAAGCCTTGAATGTGATTACTCACTCATGCTATCTGTCCTAATTTGAACCGAAGAAGGTGGATGAAGCACTTCAAGATGCTGATTGGGTAAATTCCATGCATGAAGAACTTCATCAATTCGTTCGGAATGATGTGTAGGAACTAGTTCCTAGACCGAAGAGTGTAAATGTGATTAGAACTAAGTGGATCTTTATGAACAAGTCAAATGAACATGGCACTATGATCAGAAACAAATCAAGACTTGTTGCACAGGGGTACACATAAGTGGAAGGAATTGATTTTGATGAGACTTTTGCACCAGTAGCAAGGTTAGAATCCATCTGGATACTGTTGGCCATAGCAAGTCACCTAAACTTCAAGCTGTATCAAATGGATGTCAAGAGTGCTTTCTTGAATGGGATGCTACAAGAAGAAGTATATGTTGAGCAACCTAAAGGCTTTGTTGATCCTCACAGACCGGATGATGTCTACAAATTGAAGAGAGCTTTCTATGGGTTGAAACAAGCTCCTAGGGCTTAGTATGACAGATTGACTACTTATCTCACTAAGCATGGATTCAAAAGGGGATTTGCAGATACAACTCTCTTCATAAGAAAGGATAAGACTGGTTTTGTTGTAGCTCAAATTTATGTTTCCTTTTCCTTAGCGCTATGCCTAGGAAGACTACGGCTCGTAGGTCTGCCCACACCTACTCCTTCCCCTCCTTCCTTTGACCGCGAAAGGTTTTCGAATGAGAAAAAACCAAGAGACTTATGAGAAGCTGAACCTTAAGAGAAAGATATAGTCTGAGCGTTTTGTCATCTTAGATGAGCTTGATCTTGCAATTAGGGAAACTTTGAGTGTCAGGGCTGGTTACCTCTGTTGGATGTTTCTGATCCTCCTCCTCTAGCTACCCTGATTAGAGAGTTCTTCTTGAACATCTCTATCCGCGTCTATGATCCAACACTTTAATAAAGAGTTAGATACGAGGTGTAGAGTACTCCATTACTCCTATGATAGTGGCTGATGCTTTTGGGGTACCCTTGGTCCAACACCCAGTCTACCTTATAATAAGTCTCCTGTTCTGAGTAATGTCATTTCTTACATCACTGGGTCTTCTATCCAGTGGGGTTCTGATCCTAGGATCACCTCTGCTGAGCTTTCTGAGTTGCATTATATTCTTCTTTAGGATAGCGTGTCACTCTATTTGGCCCATTTCTCATCTTTAATCATTCCTCTCGAGCGGTTGTATTTTGTACGCTTTAGTCACTGATGCTCATATCAGTTTTCCTCATTGTTTCGTTTTTCATGATTTTTTCTTAACGTCTTGATGAGAGTTTATAGGACATCTTCTTAACATGTCTTGTTCATCCTATTTTTATTCATAATTTTACTTTATCTTGATCTTAGTGTTTCCTTCCTCTGAGCATTTCATGTGATTGCTCCCATAGGGCATCTTTCTTAGCAGAGGGCTGCTCACCTTCGAGCTGGCTCTAAACACCTAGTCTTAGCCTTCTGGTTTCGTACCTCCTCCCTCTTCTTCTACAGGTCTGCTGGTGATGATGTTCCTATCCTAATGCTGTGCTATGTTCCTCCACCTCTATCGGATGACTTTGATATTCGTCGTACCTTGGAGACTATCATGACGTTCAGGTGGCTCATAGTCAGATTTTGGTGGACTTGCTTGACGAGATTCATGCTCTGCGTGCCGACGTAGCACATTCTATTCACCCTCACCACCTCCTTTTGATGATGGACTGTGATTTTTCTTTGGCACTCCCTCACAAAAAGGGGAGTAGACTTTGTAGAGGAGTTTTGTAGTTAGGGGAGAGTTTTTGTTTTGAGGAGTTAATGAAGATATTAGATTGTATCTAGGTGCTTCACTTTGTATATCATTTTTGGGGATATTCATGTTAGGGGGAGTAACATGTTTTTGAGATTATTCATTGATATATGTCTTTATTATGTGTTGTGTGAATCATACAAGAATATTATACCTGTTTATTTACTATTTTCTGTCACACATGCGTTCATGCGTTTGTTGAGTGTTTCAGAATATACAGGTTGATTCAATTGAGCTGCTGCCTACACTTGCAACTGATGGATAGTAGTTAGGATTGAATTTTAGTTTTTATGAGCATTATTTATGTAAAGGGCTTTCACTTGTAAACTTTGAGCTTTTTAGTTTGTGTTTTGTCACGGATTGCCAAAATGGGAGTTTGTTAGGTTCTAAAGATTTAGGAATTTATGTATTTAGAACTCTAATGTATATTGTTGGCAAACCATGACCAAAACAATATGTTTAGTCTTGTTTAGGCTTGCTCAAAGTTGTGTCTTTCATGTAAAGTTGAATTGAGAGGCTACAGATGCTTTGGTGCATTTCGGCCTGGCTCCATCGATCAAAAGAAAGACTTGATCATCGAATCTCGAGCATAATGTTTTTGCAGAATATTCCAGCTCAGCCCTAACTCATTAAACGTTTTGGGTTTTCTGTTTTTACCCTAGTATATAAAGAAAAACCCTAGCCACGTTTTTAGAGTTGCTCTTGTTGTATTGTTGCTCATACTTTTCTGTTTTGTGTAAATCTCTTGTGAGATCTAGAGGAGCTTTCCTTTACACAAAGCTTAGGGTTTCTAGGTAGAGATTACTTCAACACCTTGATGATCAACTCGGTTACTGCCATTGGAGCTTAAAGAATAACAAGCGTAGGTGCTTGTAGCTGATTGGAGAATCCAAGAAAGAAGGAGTTCGTGGATTCGGAGCTTGCACGTGGTCGTATTAGTAACTTCTGCTGGTGGGTAGCATTAGGAAGTCAAGCGGGGAGCTTGTAAGTCCTTTTGTATGAACTTCGATTCTTTCGCATAGTGGATATTGGTTTACCTTGAGAATAGCTAAGTCAAATCCTCCCCAAGTTTTTTATCAGTTTGGTTTTCCTAGGTAATCATATCTTGTGTTATTTATTATTCCGCTGCTTTATACTTTTGATATGATTGTATGTTTGTGATAACCTAGAATTGCTTAAATTAACTAAGTTAATCACTTGGCTAATTTACTAGGTTAATCTGGTTGGTTTAAGAGGTCTAAAACCGTTCAACCTTAAGGAAGGAGATCTAGTCCTAAAGGTACTTAGAGATGAGATTTTTGACCCAAGAGGAAAGATAAAGCCAAGATGGTTTGGGCCTTTTATTATCAAGAAGATCATGTCAAGAGGTGCTACAATAATTATAGATTTGGATGGAGAAAAGATGCTTTGCCTAATCAACATGGACAGGCTCCGAAGGTACAACATTAAATAGGGGAAAAAAAAAAAACCTGCTAGGTTGAAAACCTGAGAGGGCAGCCTAGGCAAAAGTTAAGACAAAGAAACTCCGCTAGGTTGAAAACTCAAAAGGGTAATCTAGGTAAAAGATAGGGGAAAAGACCATGGGCATGGAGAAAATTCTCACAAGGACATCATGGGCAAAAATTACTTGGCATAAAAAAAAGAAAAGAAAAAAAGAAAAGAAAAGGAAAAATAAAGACAATAAGTAAAGATAATAAAATGGTTGATTCTCTTATTGCTTAAATTAAAAGATAATAAAAATTTTTCCATAGGGGATTTGGAACATTCCAATCCTTTATTAAATTCAAATAAAAGACATGAGAATCATAAAGTGTAGAAAAGTAAAATTTGGGGCATATCAAGGTAGTTAGTTGGTCCTTTTCCTTTTGTTGGACTTCTAGTAATCTTTCTCTTCCATAAGAACCGACCTCATATCAGCAGTCAACCAAGTCTTGTAACCCGAGTTAGGGTGGAGAAACCAAGGAAAATAGATGTTCCTAGCCACCATCCTCTTCAAACAAATCTCACGAATCCTACCCAAGACCTTCTCAGTGAAGACCAATATATGAAAGATGCCATAATCATTAGGAACTCCTTGACGGTCACCAAATTGCCTTGCAATGTGGCCTGGGGAGTAGTAAGAACAATGACAAAGCCTAATCAAAGGAACACAATTGTCTTTAAAGACACGATTGACCATGTTTGTAATGCACCTTGCAATGTGGCCTGGGGAGTAGTAAGAACAACGACGAAGCCCAATCAAAGGAACACAATTGTCTTTAAAGACATAATTGACCACGTCTGTAATGCACCACCATTCCACCACCCATTGGACACCCAAGGGGGAAAGATTTTGTAAGAACTCAGTGAACTCAGCAGGGTCCATCTCCTTGTCTTTGAGCTTATGGTCACAATAATGCTTTGGTAGATATTGCTAGGAGGAACAGTGGGAGGATGAATCAATCAGAGCCTCTTATGTAGCCATATCTGAAAAAGAAAAGAGAAAAGGAAAGCATGAGTGTTGAGTGGAAAAAGGAGAGGTAAAAGACAGAGAGAAAAATAATAAATACAAAGATGATATAAGAAGTCTCAATGGGTTGAAAACTAAAAAGTAACCCACGAAAAAATTAGAGGGAATCCCATTAGGTTGAGAACATAGGCAAAATATAGGGATTATACCTAGAGGAGAAGAGGACTCCTTACAAAGAAAGTTGCTTCCCCTTAATGAATAGCAGCCAAAATGTTGAGAGTTTTAGCCAGGATCATGCCCACGGAACTTCCCTGTTCTAGATTGATGATCACTAAAAGCATCCTTTAATCCACACAAGGTATCTCATGCTCCAAGAAGTACCCGCAAGAGGGCATAGACAGAAGGCCTTAAGATAGTGGGAGCGTTGCACCTCAACCATGGGAACATTCTATTGAGAAAAGTATATGAAAACCATGCGAATGTTCAACTTGTTAAGCATGCACCACCTTTGAGCCGTGCCAATAGAAATCCTTAGGGGTTGCTGAGCTAGATCAGAAAAATCCTCATCAGTAGTAGGGAGAATAAGGGATCTAACATTAGCTTCATCCATGATTACACTAATTTCTTTAAGAGTAGAGCATAACTCCATACCATTGAATTGGAAGACATGTCAAGTAGGGATCCAAAATTCAATAGTAGCAAAAAGGAAAGGTTCATCCACTTTGATTTGACAATAAGAAAAGATGCAAGAGACACTGAGAGGGATGAGAGCATCATTGAAATTAGGGCCAAGCTTCTTAATCCATGTTGAAACCACTAAAGGAGTGAATTCTACCACTAGGAAGCCTTGGGAGTTGTTTTCTAAGCTTAGAACAGGTTTTGTGAAGGTTTGGAGGCCCTCAATGGCTATGTTATACTCAAAAGAGGTGACTAGGGTTTTCTAGCCTGCTACATGTGTACGCAAGGTTAAGGCTGTGTACGTATGGTAACTGTTAGAAATTTAGACCCCTTAAACCAACCAGATTGCGTAGCCTAGTTAATTAGCCAAGNATTGGTTTACCTTGAGAATAGCTAAGTCAAATCCTCCCCAAGTTTTTTATCAGTTTGGTTTTCCTAGGTAATCATATCTTGTGTTATTTATTATTCCGCTGCTTTATACTTTTGATATGATTGTATGTTTGTGATAACCTAGAATTGCTTAAATTAACTAAGTTAATCACTTGGCTAATTTACTAGGTTAATCTGGTTGGTTTAAGAGGTCTAAAACCGTTCAACCTTAAGGAAGGAGATCTAGTCCTAAAGGTACTTAGAGATGAGATTTTTGACCCAAGAGGAAAGATAAAGCCAAGATGGTTTGGGCCTTTTATTATCAAGAAGATCATGTCAAGAGGTGCTACAATAATTATAGATTTGGATGGAGAAAAGATGCTTTGCCTAATCAACATGGACAGGCTCCGAAGGTACAACATTAAATAGGGGAAAAAAAAAAAACCTGCTAGGTTGAAAACCTGAGAGGGCAGCCTAGGCAAAAGTTAAGACAAAGAAACTCCGCTAGGTTGAAAACTCAAAAGGGTAATCTAGGTAAAAGATAGGGGAAAAGACCATGGGCATGGAGAAAATTCTCACAAGGACATCATGGGCAAAAATTACATGGCATAAAAAAAAGAAAAGAAAAAAAGAAAAGAAAAGGAAAAATAAAGACAATAAGTAAAGATAATAAAATGGTTGATTCTCTTATTGCTTAAATTAAAAGATAATAAAAATTTTTCCATAGGGGATTTGGAACATTCCAATCCTTTATTAAATTCAAATAAAAGACATGAGAATCATAAAGTGTAGAAAAGTAAAATTTGGGGCATATCAAGGTAGTTAGTTGGTCCTTTTCCTTTTGTTGGACTTCTAGTAATCTTTCTCTTCCATAAGAACCGACCTCATATCAGCAGTCAACCAAGTCTTGTAACCCGAGTTAGGGTGGAGAAACCAAGGAAAATAGATGTTCCTAGCCACCATCCTCTTCAAACAAATCTCACGAATCCTACCCAAGACCTTCTCAGTGAAGACCAATATATGAAAGATGCCATAATCATTAGGAACTCCTTGACGGTCACCAAATTGCCTTGCAATGTGGCCTGGGGAGTAGTAAGAACAATGACAAAGCCTAATCAAAGGAACACAATTGTCTTTAAAGACACGATTGACCATGTTTGTAATGCACCTTGCAATGTGGCCTGGGGAGTAGTAAGAACAACGACGAAGCCCAATCAAAGGAACACAATTGTCTTTAAAGACATAATTGACCACGTCTGTAATGCACCACCATTCCACCACCCATTGGACACCCAAGGGGGAAAGATTTTGTAAGAACTCAGTGAACTCAGTAGGGTCCATCTCCTTGTCTTTGAGCTTATGGTCACAATAATGCTTTGGTAGATATTGCTAGGAGGAACAGTGGGAGGATGAATCAATCAGAGCCTCTTATGTAGCCATATCTGAAAAAGAAAAGAGAAAAGGAAAGCATGAGTGTTGAGTGGAAAAAGGAGAGGTAAAAGACAGAGAGAAAAATAATAAATACAAAGATGATATAAGAAGTCTCAATGGGTTGAAAACTAAAAAGTAACCCACGAAAAAATTAGAGGGAATCCCATTAGGTTGAGAACATAGGCAAAATATAGGGATTATACCTAGAGGAGAAGAGGACTCCTTACAAAGAAAGTTGCTTCCCCTTAATGAATAGCAGCCAAAATGTTGAGAGTTTTAGCCAGGATCATGCCCACGGAACTTCCCTGTTCTAGATTGATGATCACTAAAAGCATCCTTTAATCCACACAAGGTATCTCATGCTCCAAGAAGTACCCGCAAGAGGGCATAGACAGAAGGCCTTAAGATAGTGGGAGCGTTGCACCTCAACCATGGGAACATTCTATTGAGAAAAGTATATGAAAACCATGCGAATGTTCAACTTGTTAAGCATGCACCACCTTTGAGCCGTGCCAATAGAAATCCTTAGGGGTTGCTGAGCTAGATCAGAAAAATCCTCATCAGTAGTAGGGAGAATAAGGGATCTAACATTAGCTTCATCCATGATTACACTAATTTCTTTAAGAGTAGAGCATAACTCCATACCATTGAATTGGAAGACATGTCAAGTAGGGATCCAAAATTCAATAGTAGCAAAAAGGAAAGGTTCATCCACTTTGATTTGACAATAAGAAAAGATGCAAGAGACACTGAGAGGGATGAGAGCATCATTGAAATTAGGGCCAAGCTTCTTAATCCATGTTGAAACCACTAAAGGAGTGAATTCTACCACTAGGAAGCCTTGGGAGTTGTTTTCTAAGCTTAGAACAGGTTTTGTGAAGGTTTGGAGGCCCTCAATGGCTATGTTATACTCAAAAGAGGTGACTAGGGTTTTCTAGCCTGCTACATGTGTACGCAAGGTTAAGGCTGTGTACGTATGGTAACTGTTAGAAATTTAGACCCCTTAAACCAACCAGATTGCGTAGCCTAGTTAATTAGCCAAGTTGTTACTTAGTCAAATTAAACAATTCTAGGTTAAAACAATCAAACAATCATATCAAAGTAATAAAGCAGTGGAATAATAAAAGACACAATGATATGATCACCTAGGAAACCACACGGTAAAAACCTGGGGAGGATTTGACCTAGCTATCCTTAAGGTAAACCTGAATCCACTATGCGAAAGAATCGAAGTTCATACAGAAGGACTACAAGCTCCCCGCTTGACTTCCTAATGCTACCCACCAGTAGAACTTACTAACACGACCACGTGCAAGCTCCGAATCCACGGACTCCTTCTTTCTTGGACTCTTCAATCAAGTACAAGCACCCCCGCTTGTGTATCTTTAAGTTCTTGAATCTGCAACCAAATGATCATCAAGGTTTTGATAATATCTCCACCTTGAAAACCCTAAGTTTTGTGTAAAGGAAAGCTCCTCAAAGATCTCACAAGAGATTTACACAAAACAGCAATATGAGCAACAAAGACTTAGAGAGGTTTGGGTACAAAACCCTAGATACAAAAGAGGCACTCTCTTCTCTCTCTCTAAAAAGCTCTCAAAAACGTGGCTTAGGGTTTCCTTTATATAGTAGGAGAAGTAGATCTGAAACCCTAATCCTTAATGGGCTTAAACTGCTGTTTGGGCTGACTTAAAATTCTACAGATACAATTTTCGATCGATCGAGCCTGTTCTTCGATCGATCGAACCAGGCAAAATATGAAGTCTTCTTCCTGCAGCTTGTATGTTCTTGAATCTTGACTTGAATCACCTTGAACATTGTCTAATAAAACCTATAGACTCTAAGATCTATATCTAGACAAGTTTGTGTTTACAATTTGCCAATTGTTCTAAACATTTAGAACCTAACAATCTCCCCCTTTGGCAATTCGTGACAAAACTTCCATACAGAATGAAATGCTCAAATACAAGAATAACCCAATACAATAAAATGCTCATTACAACAAATTCAAACTAACTACTATCCATCAGTTGCAAGTGTAAACAGCAGCTCAATTGAATCAACCTGTATATTTCCTGAAACACTCAACAAACGCATAAACGCATGTGTGACAGAAAAACAGTAAATCAACAAATATGCAAACTAACTCTCCTCCTAAGTTAGATACATCAAAAACAATGTTAACTCCCACTAAACATAACATTCTTGTATTTTCCACACATATTCCCACATATCAACTATTTCTCCCCCTTTTTGTCACATATTGACAAAGACAACTCATATAAAGAGTAAACAGTCAACATACGCAACAAAAGATAAGAGAAAATAGAGAAAGAAGGGGACACGAAGCAATTCAACTCTATAGAAAATAGAGATAGCTCCCACTGTGAACAACACAGGTTAAAAAAAAACTTTTCTCCCCCTATCAAAAATAGGAAAAACAAAACAAGATTTAGGAAAAACAGTTTTGGGGAAAAATAAAGGAGGTGGGGGAAAATCAGCAGCACAGGATCAGGAACATCCTCACCAGCAGGACCAAAGTTAAAAACACACAAACCAAAGTTAAAACTAAGGTGAGGATACACATGAAGAAAAAATATTTTCTCTTTCAATAAAATGCAAACATGGCACTATGTGACCCATAAACAGTTGCATGAGTAGAGAAAATATTTGCACATTGATTATCCATCATATCTCTTAAGAAAAATATTTTCTACAATTCACACATAAGAAATAGCATATACTAGAATATACAAAACTTAAAAATTAATCAATCAATTTTTAAATCAAGTTGAGTACCCAATGTAGCAAAGTGTATGCATGCTATGTGTGAAAATAATGAGAGATATGACTACAAAACTGCAAGATGGATACAAAATCAATGCAATGTATGTGAATCCTAAACACAAATGATGCATGAAAAAATTTTGGTCAAAAACATAGAAACTGAAAATTTTTTAGTTTCGATCGATCAAGAATCGATCGAACATCAATCGAGTCAGACAGACTCAAACCTAAAATTTTAATCGCAATTTCGATTGATCGAAAAATAGGTTCGATTGATCGAAAATCTGGAAAAATCAGATTTTTGAAAAGCAGAGCATTTTAATGCAGAAACTCCTCAAAGCACATTGCTTTATAAAAAATGCATGAGTATGAGACGAAAAGTTTTTCAAAAATACTTGAATTCTACTCAGATATTCCAAAATCAAGATTTTCGATCAATTTGTCCTCAAAGTGCAAACATTATACACATTTTGCATTAAAATCAAGGAACTTTTAATCTTGGATGGCCACAACAAAATCACACACAATATAATGTACCAAGTTTAACAAAGAGTAACTTGTGTAGTGTGTGCAACTAGCAAAAACTTGAGATACATGTGAGGTGATATGTGAATAGCAATTAATCACAAAGTCTACACAATCCATCACATAGAATTTAAAAGAGACTATCACCTAAAGAGTTACATCCTATAACTCCCACATCTCCTAGAACAAAAGCTTGCAATCATGTAAGTTTCTTGTATTTTTGCCTCTTATTTGTATGAGATGGCATTCAGCCTAATAGTACACACCGGTTTGAATTAAGTGAATTGGCATCAAGCCTAATAGTACACACCAGTTTTAATTTAATTTGAGGCTACACCTTATGTTCTTTTTGTGCATGTGCTACACTTTCTCGAGCACAGAATCTTATGATATGCACTAAGGTGTTCATGATTGGCTAGTGAACAGTGGTGAGATGGTTATTTATGCCTTTCTCAAAAGGATCAAGTCCGACAGTCAAATAACATGTGACTTCAAGATTAAGACAAAGTGATAAACACCATAAACATCTTTCCCACACAACATGCACTACAAAGCTCCAACTAGTAAAGTGCAATAAAGTAAGCTCATCCAAGCTAAACAAGGTACATAAGACATGTTATGTGTAAATAAATTGACCAACCTTGTTTTCAAAAAATCAAGAACATTATGTTCAACATAAATTTTGCTTCCTTCTTTTCTCTTTTTTTTTTTTTTTTTTTTTTTATTTAAAGGAAAACAAATAAATCCTAGAATGAAATGCATGAATGTAATGCAATGCAAGTCCTAGAACAAAGAAAACACAAAAAACCAAAGAACAATGGTCACAAAAGAATAGAGCAATGAAGCACAAGGACCATGTCAGAAAGACTCAAGTATTTCGAGTCTTTTGCATCCAAAACTTTTTAGATGCACCATGAGCATTGGAGTTCTTATTCACATTTGAGTGATTCCCAACTCCATGATTGGAATAAAGGTTTAACACCTTTACCAATTCACCAATTAATGCCATAGGATCTTGTGCTTGAGGCACAGGCACTTTTGGTTTATTTGCTCTCTTATCAGCTTGAAGCTTGTAACAGTTAGGACGAATATGTCCAGACTTACCACAATAATGACAAACCCACGCAGGTTTACCATGCATCTTGTCCTTAGATTTGGTAGGCTCCTTAGGTTTAGATTCTCTTAAGTCTACCCTAGTCTTCTTAGGTGGTGAAACTTCTACAGGTTTAACTACCTCACTCACAGATGGTTTGACAGTATCACTCACAACCTCACTCACAGAAGGTCCAGAAGAAGAAGAAGGAACAAAAGTAGTGGAATGTGGTCCAGTATCAAAGATGCTTTCAACATATCCTAACCCAGTTTTATCAGAAGGATACTTTTGAACATTCAGCATGTGATCAAGTTTAGAACTAGCAGATCTAGCAACAGATAAATCATGTTCCAAAGTTCTAACTTTATCAAGCAAAAGCATATTCTCAGATTTAACATTATTCAAAAGTTCATTTGCATCAAACAGTTTAACAAGCAAATTTCTCTTTTCAAGCTCAAGAGAATCAATTTTCTTTAGGCCAAGATCAACTTTCATAGCATCCTTTGCAGCAATTTTGCAAAGTTTGTTATAGGCCTCTTGAAGATCTGCATCTTCAGAGAGTTCCCCATCAGAAGGGTTCTCTTCAGCAGATATGCCTTCATTGACTATAGCAGTAGCCGTGAAAGCAATGAAGTTTCCATCCTCGTCACCACCGGACTCATCATCAGAAACCTCATTATCACTAAGGGTTACAGCCATAGCTTTACCCTTAGTCCTTAAGAATGTAGGACATTCAGATTTCACATGACCATACCCTTGACAGCCAAAACACTGAGGACCCAAAGAGTTATTAGAAGATTGACCAGAATTTTCTCTAGGTTTTTCAAAATTGTTAACCTTAGTGGGATCATTCTTCCTAAAATTTCTAGGTTCAGCAGTGTAAGTACCTCTTGCCTTTCTATTTGTATTCCTAAGAAAGTTCTTAAAGTTTTTGGCAAGATAGGCAATCTCTGTAGCAGAGAGCTCATCATCAAATCCACCACCATCAACATCATCAACTGACTTAAGAGCCATTGATTTGGATTTGTTCACTTTAGGTAGGTCAGACTCATAGGATTGAAGAGATCCTACAAGCTCATCAACAGGGATGGAGTCCACATCCTTGCTTTCAGTTATGGCAGTCACTTTGGGTCTAAAGTCTTCAGTTAAAGATCTAAGAATCTTCCTAACAATCTTAGGTTGATCATAGATTTCACCCAAATTAAAAGCAGAATTAACAATATCATTCAGTTTGGCATAAAATTCATCAAAGGATTCATCATCAGACATCCTAATGTTTTCAAACCTAGAAGTTAATTGCTGCAGTTTGTTTATCTTAACTGCCTTTGTGCCTTCATGCACAGTTTGGAGGATTTTCCAAGCAGTATGAGCAACCTCAACATTAGAGATTCTCTTAAATTCCTCCATAGAAACAGCATTAAAGATAGCATTCATAGCTTTGCTATTGAAGCTTGCTGCTTCTTTTTCAGAAGTTTGCCACTCACTCACAGGAGTAGCGGGCTTCTCCCATCCGTATTCAACGGAATTCCAAACCCTTTCATCAATGGATTTCAGGAATGCTTTCATCCTTACTTTCCAATAGGCATAGTTGTTCCCATCAAAATGAGGAGGAACAAACAGAGAGTGTCCATGCTCCATGACAACAGGGGTCAAGGATCAGCTCAGAGATTAAAAATCTCAAACAAAAAGAGCTACCAGCTCTGATACCACTTGAACGGTTTTAGACCCCTTAAACACACAGATTGCGTAGCCTAGATTAATTAGCCAAGTTGTTACTTAGTCAAATTAAGCAATTCTAGGTTAAAACAATCCAAACAATCATATCAAGATATAATGCAGCGGAAAATAAATAACACAAGATATGATCACCCAGGAAACCACACGGTAAAAACCTGGGGAGGATTTGACCTAGCTATCCTCAAGATAAACCTGAATCCACTATGCGAAAGAATTGAAGTTCATATAGAAGGACTACAAGCTCCCCGCTTGACTTCCTAATGCTACCCACCAGTAGAACTTACTGACACAACCACGTGCAAGCTCCGAATCCACGAACTCCTTCTTTCTTGGACTCTTCAATCAAGTACAAACACCCCCGCTTGTGTATCTTTAAGTTCTTGAATCTGCAACTAAATGATCATCAAGGTTTTGATAATATCTCCACCTTGAAAACCCTAAGCTTTGTGTAAAGGAAAGCTCCTCAAAGATCTCACAAGAGATTTACACAAAACAGCAATATGAGCAACAAAGACTTAGAGAGGTTTGGGTACAAAACCCTAGATACAAAAGAGGCACTCTCTTCTCTCTCTCTAAAAAGCTCTCAAAAACGTGGCTTAGGTTTTCCTTTATATAGTAGGAGAAGTAGATCTGAAACCCTAATCCTTAATGGGCTTAAGCTGCTGTTTGGGCCGACTTAAAATTCTGCAGATACGATTTTCGATCGATCGAGCCTGTTCTTCGATCGATCGAACCAGGCAGAATATGAAGTCTTCTTCCTGTAGCTTGTATGTTCTTGAATCTTGACTTGAATCACCTTGAGCATTGTCTAATAAAACCTATAGACTCTAAGATCTATATCTAGACAAGTTTGTGTTTACGATTTGCCAATTGTTCTAAACATTTAGAACCTAACAGTAACAATTGCATATGAAGTGTAGACATCACATTTTATACCCTTTATGACCCAAGCCCCTATTCCCTAATGATGTTGAATTCTAAGACCCCAAGGTTGGTTTAGGGCCCAATCAGAAGTTTGAATTGACTTGAGAAGAGTTAAAATGAAAAATATAACTTTTAATGAGCAAATAAATCAATTTTTGAAAAATAAGGCCAAAAGAAACTCTCACTATGCGTACGCATGAATCAGCCTACGTACGCAGGCTTGATCTTGCACATACATAGCAATTTCTAGAAAGTTATACAAGGCAAGTTCTCTGCATTTATGTTGAGGTTTGTGCACGCATGCATTCCAAACCCCTTTATTCACACTATAAAAAGGCTTACAAGGTATATTTTCAAAACAAATAGAAATCCCACGGGAAAACACTAAAATTCACTAGAAATCGTGAATCAAAAGGGAGTTTTTCACAAAACACCCTTAAGTCAATTTTCTTTTGATTAGGGCCTTTTTTGCCCTTGATCTTTGAGTTCAATATTTACTAATCACTTTCTTATTGGTTTGTGAATAGATTTAACTAAGGGGAATGGTCAAAATCAAGTTTAAAGAACTTTTCTTTGAGGTATTTAGTCTAAACTTTCTCTTATTCCTTTCTTTCATTGTTTGCTTTTAATTATTTCTGTTTGTCTTGTTTTCTTGTTTTTATATGCTTTAACATGTTTATCTAGCTTAGGTTTATATGTTTGTGTGTTTTACATGCATGTTAGGTTGTTAGAATTCATGTTTTGAGGTTTCACCTTGTTTTTGTGTTTTTAGGGTTTCTGGGCAAGAATCTACATACGTAGGCTTGATTATGTGCACGCAGGCTTGTTCTTGCATGCGCAAGCCGCTACCCAGAAGTCGTAAATTTTTTTTTTGAATTGTTTTGCTTGTGCTTTCACATATTTGTTTGCTTAGCTTCTCTTCTCATGCTTTTATGCTTTCAATGCCTATGTTTTACACTTTTAATTGCTTGGTTTGCTATCATATGTTAGTGATGATGTATGGAATTAGATAGTTGAACACTTCGGCTTCGGTGGACTACAGCGTTAGCGGAGACCTACAAAGAGGGAAAGCAGTCAAAGGGTGACCGGGGCGAGCCGGCCAAACACCCTCCGATGATGAAGTTAGTTTTTCTCTTCTAATGGAGTTCCAACTTTATTCAATGTAAAATCTTAGGAAATTCATACCTTTGCATGGTGAAGACCGGGCCTTATATAGGGTATTCTAGGGTGGTTACTAGTTCAATCACTTCCCCCAGAATCTTGGAATCCGGACATAACCTCCTCAATGGCTACAAAAAATCATAACCGCCGTTGGAAGTTACATACATTAGAGGAATTGGTGGCGATGAACGCGGGTTGATGAACCGCTACGTGCTCTGCGCATGGACGACTCTTTGTCGTGTTGTGTGGTCGTCCATGCACCTTGTGCATGGACGATTCTCTCGACTTGAATCCCTGGAGTGATCAATTGCCCGACATCCCAAGGACGAGATATCTGGACGAATCGAAGATGGCCTGATGTTTGGCTAACCGCAACTCTCTGGACGACCCTTATGGACGAACCATAGATATGATTTTTTGTTATACATCAGTTGCCCCCTTGTCCAGGGCGTCGTCTAGGGACATTATAGGGATTTTATCCCATTTATGTAGCCACATGTCATGGTTTAATTCGTTGAGCAATTAAATCGATTGCATTTCCCCACGCGATTGCCACGTGTCATTTTCTTATTGGGTGGTGTCGCTTCGCTGACCCCACTTCTGGGCCCTATTAATTGGCACATTCTCTTTCTTGCCCTCCACCTCTCTCATAAACTTCCTTTCGCTATCTCGTCCAAGAATCTCGTCTAGCGTTCATCCTAGTTCTCAGGTACTTCCTCTTCTTTTTAGGTTTTCGTCTTGACCTTTACTTTAGTTATGTCTTCGTCCAGTAGTGTAGAGAGAGAAATAGATGAGTATCAGGACGTTTCGTCTGGAAGCTGTGAGAGCGGTGAGAGTAGTACTAGTTTAAGTAGTAGTTCCTCGGACGAGCAGTATTCATCTGGGGTGCCTGGCATTTCCTTAGAAGAATTTCAGGAAATGCAACATAGGATGGCTTCTGGAACTGGGGCTAGCTCATCCAGAGTGCCACCCAGCCCTTCTCAGGATGAGGAGGAGGAAGAAAACATTATATATAGCTGTGCACCTGAGGTAGCATCCACTCTGGACGCTTCTAAGTTAAAAACATTAGTAGATACCAAATTCCTACCGAGTTTAAACCTCGTTTGCCCAGGGAAGGAGAGTGGTGTTGTTCACCTTCTTCTGGTTTGGGGGTATACTCGTCTTATCTCCTAGCTGTTCTAAGGTTTCCCCTTAATTCCTTTTGTAGAGGTCTCTTTCATAGTTTAGGTATTGGTCCCAATCAACTTAATCCCAATGGTTGGAGGACGATAGTCGCCATGCAAGTGTTATGGCATGAGGCACTGGAAGGGGATCGTCCTATAACAGTGGACGAGTTCCTCTACTATTATAAGCCTTCAGAAATAAAACAGTCAGCTGGTTTTTACCAGTTCTCGTCCAGAGGCTCTCCCTATAGCTTAATAAAGGGCCGTAGCTCGTCCGATAGGCTCTGGAAACAAGAATTTTTTATCATTTCTGGTAACTGGGCTAGGGACCCAACAGATGTTAGTAATGCCCCCTTCCCTCCTTTTACCAGCCCCATAGGTCGCCTTCGTCCTGAGGGTATGTTTTCTTTTCATGTGATTCACTTTATTATTTACATTCTCTATCTTTCATTCGTCTAACTATTTTTCTTTTGTTGGTGCAGCTGTTACTCGTCCACGTTTAAACAAAACTTTCTTAGAACGAATTGACCGTTTACGTGCCTTCCCTAGAAGGACCTTCCACGATTTAGTGACTCTCAGTAGTTTAGCCACGTGGGGTCTTGGTCCAGAACCAACTGCTGAGAATTTAAGCCACGAAGAAACTACTCGTAAGAGTAAGTATCGTCCAGCCTCTTCCATTTCCATCTTCATTATTAACATTGCTTATTTTTTATTAACTGACTTCCTTCATTGTAGGAATATTTACAATGAGAGAAAATAGAGAAAAAACAGTAACTAGTGGGGACGAGGATGCTCCTCCACCTCAAATCGTCCAGAAGGNGAGTTTTATGAACAGACACTCATTACTCAAGGGTTTTTGGACGGTGGTCGTCCACCCTATGAATTTTATGAATGTATGAATGCTTTTTCTTTTCATTGTTCATTGTGTTTGAATATTCCTTAAGCTTTGTGAACAAAATTTCATTTATATCGTCCATACCATTTTTGGCTGTTGTGGGATTTTCCCTTATATGGATGTTTTATCCCGTCTTGAACATATGGACGAATTCCTTCCTATATAACATTATGAAATATTCATTTTCAAGTAATGTTTGTCCATAAACGATGTCTTTTTGCCAGATTTAATCGTTGCTCAAATTTAGGATGATTATTTACTCGTCCTTAATAAAATTTTCCCAACAAATGCTCGTCTATGGGCTGGATTGTTAAGTTGGCTAGATTCGTCTATGGGCCCATGGTGTTTTCACATGCACATTGTTCGTCCATAGTGTAGACGATTGCTCTTTAAGTTTGTCTCGTCTTGAGCTTAGACGGACATACCTTTATTTTTCTTGCTTTATCCTTCTCTAAAGGAAAGCTTTTAGACGATATTTCCTTGCGTCCAAGGATTTTACTCGTCTTTGGCTTTTCGCCTTCCGTGGATCATTTTGAATCATAGAAAATAAAGGATTCCCATACAACCATACATACTTAAAACACACCATATGAATATTCAGAAATCCTTACTATGTAATCATTCGTCCACAGTCATGGCACATGCTTAAGAGCTTGTGCTTTTAGGGAATTAAAAACACATAATACAACATAACTTCGTCCATAAGCAGCATAAAATACTTATACACTTAAAAACACAATAATAATGAGCAAATACTAGAAAGCATTAAACATATTACTTCAGACGTCCAAGGATCTCGTCCACCTTATAGCTCGTTCTTGATCACCCTTCATTGATAGTACCTCTTTAGGTGTTCAACGTTCCACGGGTGCTCCAACTTCCTTCCGTCCAAGGCTTCCAAATAGTAGGATCCTTGTCTCTTGCAGTTGATTACCCTGTAAGGTCCTTCCCAATTTGGTCCCAATTTTCCGTGGACCGGATTTTTGGTGGCCAAAGAAACCTTCTTCAGGACGAGATCCCCAATGTTGAAGCGCCTAGGTTTCACCATGGCGTCATGCTGTCTTGCCATGAGATTTTTGTACCTTGCTACTCTTTGCTTCGCGTCCATCCTTACCTCGTCTATGAGGTCGAGATTAAGACGAATCTGTTCATTATTCTCCTCATCTTGATACTTCATCACCCTATGGCTGGCCATATGCACTTCTGCGGGCATGACTGCTTCGCTCCCATACGCTAACTTGAAAGGAGTCTCTCCTGTGGGAGTCCTCACTGTTGTTCTATAAGCCCACAAAACACCTAGTGATTCGTCCGGCCATACTCCCTTTGCCCCTTCAAGCCGAGTCTTGATAATTTTTAACAAGGATCGGTTTGCTACTTCTGCTTGCCTGTTGGCCTATGGGTGGGAGGGTGAGGAGTAGTGATTTTTGATTCCGAGTTGTTCACAAAATTCTCTAAAGGGTGTATTATCAAACTGTCATCCGTTGTCGGACACTAACACCCTTGGTACTCCAAATCTGCATACAACGCTCTTCCAAACAAAGTTCTTGACATTTTGCTGCGTGATTTTCACCAAGGGTTCAGCTTCCACCCATTTAGTGAAATAATCTATCCCCACCACCAAAAACTTCATCTGTCTGGTTCCAGTTGGGAAGGGGCCCAAAATATCCAAACCCATTGTGCAAAAGGCCAAGGGGCCATCATTGGGGTAAGGTATTCAGATGGTTGCCTAAGAATATTGCTGAAACGTTGGCATTGATCACATACCTTAACATACGACCTTAGCGTCAGCTTGGATGGTTGGCCAATAATACCCTGCACGGATGACCTTGTGGACGAGTGATCTGGCCCCCGAGTGGTTACCACACGCTCCTTCATGAACTTCTCTTAGTAAATAATTCGCCTCGTCTGGGGCCAAACACCTTAGGTATGGTTGTGAAAACCTCTTTTGTAGAGCACCTCGTCCGTGAGGATGTACCTGGCCGATCTAACTCTGAGCTTTCGGGCTTCGTCCTTCCTTCTAGAAGCCTTCCGTCCCTCAGGTATGATACTATTGGGTCATCCAATTCTCCTCACCTTCTATTTAGCATTTCTGGAAGATCTATGCTGGGCATGTATCGTATTTCATAAACTTGTCCATTGCTTCATTGGCAGAGGCTTCCTTCGCTAGAGTGTTCGCTTCCATGTTCTCTTCCCTTGGGATTTGTACAAAGTTAGCTTCCCTGAATTTCTTTGCAAGGCGTAATACTTTCTTCAAATATTTTTTCATTCTATCTTCCTTGGCTTCACACGTCCCATTTACTTGGCCTATGACCAGCTGTGAGTCTCCCAAGACGAGTACTGAGTCCGCTTCTACAGATTTGGCCAACTCCAACCCTTTAAGAAGGGCTTCATATTCTACTTCATTATTAGTAGTCTGGTATTGCAAACGAACCTTGCACTTCAGCTTGTCTCCTTCTGGTGACTGCAAAACAACTCCTATATCTCCTGTATGCAGCGTAGATGATCCATCTACGTGGACGACCCATCTTTTACTATCTTCTTTCTCATCCAAGTTCTCATAACTTGGAGTGAATTCTGCAATGAAATCTGCCAGGGCTTGAGCTTTTATTGCATTCCTCGGTTGGTACCGAACATCAAACTCACTGAGCTCAACTGCCCACTGAATTAGTCGTTCCAGCAGCTTCAAGTTTGTTCATTGCCTTCCTGAGTGGATGATCAGTCATGACATTGATGACATGACCTTGGAAGTAGTGCCTTAACTTCCTTGAGGCTGTTATTAGCGCGAAGGCTAACTTTTCTATCAATGGGTACCTTCCTTCTGCTCTCTCTCAGTGCCCGGCTAGTATAATACACAGGTTTCTGTACCTTTTCTTCCTCCCTGATCAATGCTGAACTTACGGCATGCGGGGACACTTCTAAATATAAATATAGTTCTTCTCCTAGCACGGACGGACTTAGCAACGGGGCTGTGGTAAGATATTGCTTTAGGTCCTGGAAGGCCTTTGGCAATCGTCCGTCCATTCAAATGCCTTCCTGAGAATTTTAAAAAAGGCAGACACTTGTCGGTGGCTTTTGAGACAAACCTGTTCAGAGCTGCAACTCGTCCAGTTAAGGATTGGACTTCCTTGATGTTCTTCGGTGGCTTCATATCCAATATGGCTTGGATCTTGTCTGGATTTGCCTCAATTCCTCTCTCTGAAACCATAAATCCTAGAAACTTTCTCGACGATACTCCGAATGCACATTTACTTGGGTTCAACTTCATCTTGTATCGCCTAAGCGTTTCAAAGGTTTCCTGAAGATCGTCCAAGTGGCTACCTTCGTCTAAGCTCTTCACAAGCATATCATCCACGTACACTTCCACATTTCGTCCTTTCTGTGGACGAAACATGTGATTCACCAACCTTTGATAAGTTGCCCCTGCGTTCTTCAGACCGAAGGGCATCACCTTGTAACAAAACAAACCTTGACTGGTAATGAAAGATGTCTTTTCCTGATCTGCCTCGTCCATCTTTATCTGATTATATCCTGAGAAGGCATCCATGAAGCTCAACAGTTGATGGCCAGCTGTAGAATCAACCAATTGATCAATACGGGATAAAGGATAACTATCCTTAGGGCAAGCCTTGTTTAAGTCAGTAAAGTCACGCACATTCTCCATTTGCCGTTTGTCTTCTTTACCATTACTACATTTGCCAACCAATCTGGGTAGTAGACTTCCCGATAAACTGTGCTGTAGTTAGCTTCTGAACCTCTTCCTTGATAGCCTTCTCTCGTTCAGGGGCAAACACCCTCTTCTTCTGACGAATAGGCTTCGATGAGGGGGATACGTTCAGGCGATGAGTAATTACACTTGGATCAATACCAGGCATGGCGTCATGACTCCATGCAAAAACATCGGCATTCTTCTCTAAGAACTGGACGAGGTCTTCTTTCGCCCTCTTCTTCATACTTGTCCCAATTCTAGTAAATCTCTCACTATCATTTTCTTGCAATAAAACATCTTCCAATACCTCAGTCGGTTCTGCAACAATTTTTCTTTCTTCTATAATCATAGCTTGCATTTGCTCGTCCACAGCCAACATGGCTAGATAACATTCTCTGGCTGCCAACTGATCTCCTTGTGCTTGCCCCACCCCGCATTCTGTAGGGAATTTAACTGACAGATGATAGGTAGATGTTACCGCCTTCCAACTGTTCAAAGTTGGTCTTCCAATGATGGCATTATAAGAGGAGGAACAATCCACCACAAGGAAATTTACTTCTTTAGTTATTTGATGCGGGTATGACCCTACTACTACAGGTAAGGTAATGGTACCTATGGGCTGCACTTTCATTCCTCCAAATCCTATCAGTGGCGAACATGCTGGACGAAGCTGATCTCGTCCAATCCTCATTTGCTGGAAGGCGGGATAATACAATATATCTGCGAAACTTTGGTTATCCACCAACACCCTCCTAGTTTTGTAATCTGCTATGAGCAGGGTAATGACGATTGCATCGTCGTGCGGATGATGGATCCTCTCAGCTTCTTCGTCCGTAAAAGTGATGGTTGGTTCATCTGTTTCCTTCATCCTTGGAGGTCATCCAGAAAGTTAGACGTTCTGCACCGCTTTGAGGTACGTCTTCTTCGCCTTAGAGGATTGCCCCGTTGACGTCCCACCAATGATAACTCTTATTTCTCCGAGTGGGGGCCGTGATGACTCTTCCATCTTCGCTTTCATTTTTCATCTTTATGATCTCTTCCAACGAAATGCCTCAACTTTCCTTGTCTGATGAGATTCTCAATCCGCTGTTTCAAGTCATAACACTCATCCGTGTCATGCCCATGATCCCTATGGAAGCGACAATATTTATTCTTATTGCGCTTGTTAGGATCTCCTTTCATCTTTTCTGGCCAGTTCAAGGAAGGATCATCCTTGATTTGCATGAGCACTTGATCGAGTGGGGCATTTAAAGGTGTGTAATTCTGATTCCTGCTGATGGGCCTGCCTTCCTGTTATCCCTGTCTCGATCCTTCTTGTCTTCCATTCGTCCCTTCTTTGGACGAGGCCTTTGGTCAGGATGACGCGGGGGGTTGGCTTCCATTCTCTCAACTCTCTTCCTCTTCTTAGCTATGATAGCATCTTTTGCATTCATAAAGTTTTGGGCTGAATGGACGAGTTCAGCCATGGATTGGGGCTCTTTTTCATACAACTTGTGAAAAAATAAATCAGAGTTAACCCCATTGTGGAAGGCTGCCAATAGGAGCTTGTCGTCCACCTCGTCTACTGTCAAGGCTTCCCTATTGAAGCGCGTGATGAAGGAACGCAGGCTCTCATTTTCTCCTTGCTCTATGGTCAGCAAACTGGACGAGGAACGTTTGTGTCTTTGTCCCCCAATGAAATTATTGACGAATAACTTGCTTAACTCCTCGAAGGAATTTACAGAATTCGGGGGTATTTTGCTGAACCATACTCGTGCTGGTCCCTTAAGGGTGGTAGGGAAGGCTCTGCACATGATCTCATCCGGAACCCCTTGGAGATGCATTGTAGTCTTGAAAGTAGCGATATGATCGAAAGGATCACGTGCTCCATCGTATGAGTCCAGGGAAGGCATTTTAAACTTAGGCGGCAAGGGATGCCCATTGATGGAAGCAGTAAAAGGGGAGTCTGTTCGGTGGACCAAATCCTCTACGGGATTTGCCCTTCTCATGTTCTCCTTCATCTCATCCATAACCTTCCTCATCTGATCCATTTCCTTCTCCAGATATGGCACCCTTCGCGAAGTGGTGCCTCTTGATTGAATCCCGGGCTCAGTATTTCCTCCTCCATCTCCTTGACTCTGGGATTGTCTCTCAGCGTGCCTTTCTCGTCGCTGCCTTTCTATCTCCCTAGTCAACTCTTGGTTTTGGCGGGTTAATTCCGCCATCGCGGCCGCCATGGATTGTATGTGTTGGATGGAAGGTGACTGCGTGACAGGCGCTGATTGGTGATTTCGATGGGGATGGCTAGAAGCACCCCTACTCCCTTGGTGGCCTGGGCTAGTAGCCCTCGATCTGGTCCGAACCATTCGACTTTTTGTCCCAGAAAGAGCAAATCGCAAATCGTTTCACGAATGTATTCTTCCCACAGACGGCACCAACTGATGATGCATGGAATCAGATAGTTGAACACTTCGGCTTCGGTGGACTACAGCATTAGCGGAGGCCTACAAAGAGAGAAAGCAGTCAAAGGGTGACCGGGGCGAGCCGGCCAAACACCCTCCGATGATGAAGTTAGTTTTTCTCTTCTAATGGAGTTCCAACTTTATTCAATGTAAAATCTTAGGAAATTCATACCTTTGCATGGTGAAGACCGGGCCTTATATAAGGTATTCTAGGGCGGTTACTAGTTCAATAACTTCCCCCAGAATCTTGAAATCCGGACATAACCTCCTCAACGGCTACAAAAAATCATAACCGCCGTTGGAAGTTACATACATTGGAGGAATTGGCGGCGATGAACGCGGGTTGATGAACCGCTGCGAAGTTCGCTAAGTGTTTGCGTAGTCGTCCATGTGCTCTGCACATGGACGACTCTTTGTCGTGTTGTGTGGTCATCCATGCACCTTGTGCATGGACGATTCTCTCGACTTGATTCCCTGGAGTGATCAATTGCCCGACATCCCAAGGACGAGATATCTAGACGAATCGAAGATGGCCTGATGTTTGGCTAACCGCAACTCTCTGGACAACCCTTATGGACGAACCATAGATATGATTTTTTGTTATACATCAGTTAGAATTAGGGTTTATCTTGTATTTTATTACTTTGATGCTATGGTCATTCATCCACATGCTTATGCATGATGCCCTAGGTGCTGAGTTGCTACAAGGTAAGTAAAAGGTAAGTCATGTATTTATGATATGGTCTTGCTTTGATGATAGAGATGAATATGTTTGTTTGATGTGTGATTACATGTCTAAGAGTTTGGAATACATGTGATGCTCTATGTTTGCACACCATGCCTACTTTGCTGCCTAGCTTGATATGCTTTGATGCCATGATTAGATGAATAATAGGATGGTTAAGGTGTATGTTAGATGAATATTATGCTATACAATGATTAGATGAATGCTAGGGTCTATGATGATGTGTTGTGCCATGATTAGATGTATGGTAGGCATTGTTTGCAAGCATGTTAGATGTATGGTTAAGGATGTCTGATGCCACGTTGATTGTTAGATGTACGCTAGTGTGTATGTGAGTTAGATACAATATTGAATGTGCCTTTAATAGAGTTAAGACATAAGACACAATGATGGGAAGCCAACCATAGGGTTGGGCGGTTTTGGGTTCCTAACACCTTCCCAAGATAGTACCTTAATTCCGAACCCATAACTTTGGTAGTAAGATCAAAAGGTCCTTCCTTGAAAGGACGCTATATATATGGTTCATAGACCATTGCAAAAACTAGGTGGCGACACCTTTTTAAACTACCTCCTTGTGTCCGCAGTGGCGACTCCACTTGGGATGGTAAGTTTAATTCCTATGTGTCCTATGTTTTAACCTTAATAAAGGCTTATTCAATATTTGTTTGCACACACATCAGATGGTTCTTTTGTCCGTTAACCTCTGTTAGTGATGAGTGGGAAGATGGAAGGCTCCATCTAGGCCCAAGTCTTTCAAAATTCATCCCACCAACTCACAATGTGTGCCATTGGCTATGATGGGATTTGAGTATGTTATGATTTGCCACCAATCCACAAAGACCCACTTAGGCCCTCGGTTGGAATCATGGCCCACCTAGTTATGAGTGACTTAGGAAGGCCTACCCACACTTAGAGAGATCCTAAATCCTATCAAAAAGAGGATACCCTCTATATATCTCTTGTTTGTTCATGTTTGTATCGAATACATGTGTTGGAAAAATACATGTTTGTATCGAATACAAAACACACGCAGTGGAAAAATAACGGATCTACTTTGAATGTTCAAATAACGTATAAAACACTAAGAATTTTTAGACCCCCAATTACAAAAATATCAATTCAAGCCTAAAGTCAAACAATATATGTGTGGAAAATGAACATAAGCTAATAACAGAATTGATAAACAATCTAAACCAAATAAAAACACATCCATAGCAGAAATTAAATGGCAAAGATTAAAGGAAGAGAGATGCAAACAAAAAGACAACACAATGATGTATTATCGAAGAGGAAACTGAAGCCCTCGGTGTAAAATCTCTCCACCACCCTCCAAGCGGTCAATAATCCACTAGAAAATGTAGTTGGGATACATGAACAGCAATAGACCCTCAAAGCCTAATCTACCCAGTGTACCTAAGCTCTCCAAGCTTCTTGCTCTAATGAGGTTACGCCGAACCTTTGTCTTTTCTAGCTTACTGGATTCCGTTATAGCCTATAGCATCAACCAATAACCATTGGTCCTTTCCTAACTGCTTCCCAAAGCACCAAAAGGCCTTCTCACAGATGTGGGTATGGTGAGAAAAGGATTTGGTCAAGAACCTCTCAAGCATGTAACAATGGAGAGGGTGAGAGTAGAGGAATTTGAAGAGTCTCTATGAAATGATTGTGGATAATTCAATCTTGTTTTTCTTTAGGGTTTCTCTCTAAATATTCTTTCTAGAAGCTCTCTATATTTCATGGGTATAAGAGGTATTTATACTAGGGTGAAAAAGGAATGCAAAGAGTTAATTTTTCCGAAATAGAGTTAGCTGGCGACTTGGTCTCGCGACTTGATTGAGTCGCGAGCTAACTGAATGGCCAGTCTATACTTTTTGTCCTGTAGTGCATAGCTGGCATGACGATTCAGCTTCTTTGCATACTTCGCTCATGTGCATCATCTGGCGGCTTGCCAATCGTGAGCCACCCGTGAGGTCCAGTTGCAAGTCCATGCTTCACTGCACATTCTTGAGCATTTCTTCACTCTCTCACACACTACCTTTACAAGATTCCCACCAAAATACAGGGATTCTAAATTCTGAATTACAAGAAAATTTGGCATGAAATAAAGCCAACAAGATGGTTGATTAAATTCAACCTTACAATCTCCCCCTTTGGCTATTCTGTGACAAAACCCTACAACAATCTCTAGACTTAACGCGTGAGTTGGGAACAGTTGATCAAAACTCACTCACACCTAACTCTAGAATCTATGAAACTCTTAAACCATAAGAACAAGTATCTCCTGAAACACAACAACACAATATGATCATTGTATGCAGAAAACTTATAATTGATATGGAGCAAGCACAATGCGATCAAGCAAAACGAAAATAAGTAATAAATCATGACTTGACCAAAAATTTACAATCACTATAAATAGTGATCACAATGTTCATTCACACATGGAATGAATATCCAGACATGCAAGCTAATAAGCTCAATTGCAAAGTATCATTTGCATGTCCAACACTCAACCAATGCAACAACACAAGGTAATTGCATTAAGGATATAAAATCCAACATAGGGCACAAAAGTGACATACTTAAAGAAAATACATGGCATTTAACATCAAGTACAAAAGCTACAAAGCATAGGTACAAAGACCTTAAAAGCTTACAAAAGCAAAAGGTACAAAACCTAAAAGCTATCAATCAAGTAAACATGATGTGAAACATGTGAGCAACTTAATCATATACCAAAACAGTCATATAGAAATGACTACAATAATCACATAGCAAAGCAAATGATCATTCGAACATACAATCAATGAAGCACAATAGCATAAGGAAGTATGCATGTCCAAAACACAAACATGATGCAATATAGGAAAAGAAACATAAAGAAAAACAAACAAAACAAAATTTTCTTATTAACACAATGTCTTTTCCTCTTTGGTATATGCATCTCTTTTATGAAATATCTCTTCCTTTACAAATGTGCACAAGAAATAGAATTTCTCACTCTAAGGATGTGCACAAGAGCCATGTAGAAATGATAAAAACTCATGATATACTCTCTAGAGTATACTCTTCACCTTTTTGTCAGGAATAGACAAAGGGTCAAGGAGAAAAGAGGGCAAGATATAAAGGTACGAACAATGATAATGATGCATAAGGGGTGCAAGATGAATGAGAAAATGAAACTCCAACCTAAGACAAAATAAGATGCTACAAAGCATAAGATAAACATGACGTGCTAGGATGAAGAAATAAGGTATAGACCAATGCATGACAAGGGTAGCAAAGGTGTGTACAAGAGGTGGCTATGTGCAATGCATGACCAAAGCATGGAAAGTGCACATGTAGGGCAAAGTGTGTTAATACACAACTAATGAACCAAACATGTTCCTAGTGAGAAAACATGAGAAACCCCAAAGTTTGGTACTCATCGGAGTCCAAACAAGTGAGAAAATTCCTAAGAGACATTTTGAGACCTAAACGGAGGCTTTGACTTAATATCCTTTCTCTCCACTTTTTGATTTCTTTTGTGTGGAGGAATGTACACCGATTTGTCCTTTAAGGTAGAACACACCATAAACACAAAATCAGGTACCACAACATGATTGCAACATATATTTTCATCCTTTTTAGCAATAGGTTCAACAATCAAACACTTGGCATACATCTTAAGAGATTCATTTTCACATTTTAGCTCATCAACAAGTTTGTTAGATAAAACAAGTTTAGCATCTAAGTCCATATTCAAACATTCAAACTCTTTTAGCATTTCAAGAAAATTTTCAGCAAGTTTATTATATTTCTCAACCAATTTTTTGGATTCATTGAGCTTAGCAATTAAATAATCATTTTTAAAAAATAACTTACTCAATTCTTTTGAAACTTCTTAGCCTTTTTCTTCAAGAGTTTGTCATTCGGAATATCAACAACACCCAATGATTCATGTAACATAGCATCATAATTATGAGGATTATTACTCATAGAGGTATTTTCACAAACATATGGCATGTTACATTCACCATCTGAAAGTTCAAATAGTGTATAAACTACTATGAATGTTTAAACTCCCAAAATACAAATTACCAATTCAAACTTTATATCAAACAATGTATGTGTGGAAAATGATTATAAGCTTAGACAAGAATTGATAAACAATCTAAACCAAATAAAATCACATCCATAGTAGAAATTAAATGGCAAAGATTAAGGGAAGAAAGATGCAAATACAAGGACAAAACAATGATGTGTTATCGAAGAAGAAATCGAAGCCCTCAGCATAAAACCTCTCTGCCGCCCTTTGAGCGGTTAATAATCCACTAGAAAATGAAGTTGGGATACATGAACAGGAATAGATCCTCCAAGCCTAATCTACCTAGGTACCTAAGCCCTCTAAGCTTCTTGCTCTAACGAGGTTACGCCGAACCTTTGTCTTTTCTAGCTTACCAGATTCTACTATAACCCATAGCATCAACCAATAACCATTGGTCCCTTCTTAACTGCTTTCCAAAGCACCAAATAGCATTCTCACAGATATGGGTATGGTGAGAAAATGATTTGGGTAAGAACCTCTTAAGGATGTAATAATAGAGAGGATGAGAGTAGAGGAATTTGAAAAGTCTCCTTGTGAAGATTGTGGATGAATCAATCTTGTTTTTCTCTAGGATTTTTCTCTCAAAATTCTCTCTAGAAGCTCTCTACATTTCGTGGGTTTAAAGGGTATTTACACTTGGGTGAGAAGGGAATGCGAAGAGTCAGTTTTTCCCAAACAGGGTGGTCTCGCGACTTGACTGAGTCGCAAGTTCAAGCCGCGAGATAACAGAACAGCCAGGATGGACTTTTTGTCCTGTAGTGCTCCAGCTGGCTTGACTGTTCCTCTTCTCGTATGCTTCACTAGTGTGCTACATTCCAGTTGCCTCGCGACTTGATTGAGTCGTGAGTTCAAGCCGCGAGATAACAGAACGACCGGCTGGACTTTTTGTCCTGTAGTGCTCCAGTTAGTGCGACTGTTCATCTTCTCGCATGCTTCACTCCTGTACTGCATTCTAGTCACGAGTCACCCGCGAATCCCAGTAGCGAATCTCTACATCTTGCACAATCTTGAGCATTTCTTTACACTCTCTCACTCGCTACCTTTACATGATTTTCACTTAAATACAAGGTTACTAATTGCTAAATTACAAGCAAATTTGGCACGGAATAAAGCCAATACAATGCTTAATTAAATTCAACCTTACAATCTCCCCCTTTGGTTATTCCGTGACAAAACCCTACAACAAATTCTAGACTTAATGCATGAGTTGGGAACAGTTGATCAAAACTCACTCACACCTAAGTCTAGAATCTGTAAAGTTCTTGAACCATAAGAATAAGTATCTTCTGAAACACAACAACACGCTATGGTTATTGTATGCAGAAAACTTGTAATGCATATGTAGCAAGCACAATGCGATCAAGTATAATGGAAACAAGTAATAAATCAAGGCTTGACCAAAAACGAACAATCACTATAAAAAACGATCACAATGCTCATTCACACATGGAATGGACATCCAAACATGCAAGCCAATAAGCTCAATTGCAAAGAATCATTTGTATATCCAACACTCAACCAATGCAGTAACACTAGGAAATTGCATTAAGGATATAAAATCCAACAAAGGGCATAAGAGTGATGTACTTAAAGAAAAATGCATGACATTTAACAGCAAGTACTAAAGCTACAAAGCATGGGTACATAAAACCTTAAAAGCTTACAAAAGCAACAGGTACAAACCCTTAACACATACAAAATAAAACATCATAAATATTGATAGACCAAAGCTTCACAATCAAACAAAACCATGAGTTTTAAACCTTTAAACCAAAACTTTAACCACAATGTATCAAACCCATAGTGAGAGCATTAACCAAACATAATACCATAAGAAACTTAAAGTAAAACTGAAACATAAACTGAATAAACACTGTTTATGGCATGCTCCCCCTCAAAATGACACTCCCCCCCATGAGCTGCCCTTCAAAAATTCTCCCCTTTTTTTACCAGAATGGCCAAAGGGTCACTGCTAGGTGTTGATGCTATCAAACTTTGCCGAAAGTACATTGAGTTGATCCTGAATTGCTGGCATCCTGTCAGTATGCTCATTCTGAACTTCTCTCAAGCCCTAAAACCTCATCAATATCATGTGCATCTATGGTGAACTCATGTCCTCAAATCCAGCAATTCAGCTCATCCTCCCTTATACTCACATTTGCATAAAATTCCCTTATTAAAGGCTCACACACTGCAGGTAGGTCACTCAGCAACTTATCCCATCCTCTACCCTTAAAACATTCTGGAATGAAAGTATCCCTCAAGTCACTTGAATCCACAAACCTCTCCTGGATAATTGTTCCCTTCATGAAAGAATCTCTGTATCTCTCAAAGTGTTGAACAAATCTAAACAGATTGTCATCCATTTTCAATATTTTATTAGCCTTTTTAGCAAGAGTCTTCTTGTTTGTAGGTGTGGGAGCCATCTGTAAGCAAGTAGAAAAGGCCACAACCAGAACAAAAATAGATGGAAATTCAACCATTAGCAACAGGTTAGTATAACTGAGAAGAGCAGAAGATCAAGTCAACACAGAGACCATATTCAGCTTAAAGGCAGTCATTGAAAGAGATATCTCATACTAAAGCATAACACATAGAGGTATCAATGATCAAAGAGCACAACACGTTAAACAAGAAAGCTATAGGGGACAATACCAAACATATACTTTAACATGCAGTAATATATTGTAAAGAGCCAAAAGTACCCCACAATCAGTGTAAAAACACACTCAACCAAAAAGGGGCAAAAGACTATGAGATATGTCAAAAAGAGTGTGAAGTGTTCAAACTAACACAGAGCAAACAGTATCCACAAGACAGAAGCAACACTCATGATAACCATAAACAGATTAAATAGATATCCCAACCATCTAAACATAACCATTTTAAAACCAAAAAAAATCATAACATAATTTGTATGAGATTCAAACACCACACAAATCAAAAGACACACTTAAACAATATCAATCATGAAAGCAAGAGAATAAAGTCCAAAAAGCCTAATCAACAAAACCCAAAAAGAATTCCAAACACAACACACATTCATCCAAACTATCACCGAAACTACAAATATCTCAAATCAAACCAACAACTCATAGATTTAGGTAAACAAGACTCAGAACCTAAAGAATGTAGAGAAAAAAGGAAGACCCATACCTTTTTCTTGAAAATTTGAAGTTGAAATGATGTAAAAATGGAGGTTTGTTCGAGAGTGACACGGTGAGTTTGAGAGTGTTTCAGGTAAGGAAGATAATGAAAAGTCACAAAAATTCGAGGGAAAACTAAAATGATTTTAAAAACTACCTTTAAAACGCAAAATACGCGTTTTTCGCGATTGGATCAAGTTGCCAGGAAGTCACCAGAGTAAGCCGCGAAATACTTTGAAAACAAGATTCTTGAAAAAATTTCTAAGTGTTTTTTGCGACTGGAAAATCTACCTGCGAGAGGGTCGCGAAATAAGCCGCGAAAATCTCTGTATACCCCTCGCAACTGGACCTTCCACCCACGAACAAGTCGCCACACTGAGCCGCGAGAATCATAAAACTCAAATTTTGAAAAATATTCTAAGTATTTTTCGCGACTTAGACATTGACTCGCTAGTGAGCCACGAAAAATCTTGGAGTGGGCTCGTGGCTGGGGCATGCGACTGGGCCAACCCGCGAATGAGTCGCCAGAACAGGACACCATATATTTTTGAGATTTTGAAACTTTTTGTAAAAACAAAAAAAAACTTTCCAAAAACAAACTAAACACTCAAAAATCTTTTTGTGTTTGATCAACAAAGATTGAGCATGTGAAAACACATTTAATCAAGTACAATCACACAAATGAATATGACATTCATTGAACATAGACATGTGTGATGTGTGTGGATATCAAATATGAGATAGTCCTTAGTTTAATGTGAAGCTTCAATGATCAATTCAATCAAGGCATATATAACTAGCACTAGATAATGTGACCCATCTTAATTATAGAAATATGCATACATGACCTCCCACATAAACTTGAATACAACATCTTTGAAGCTTTTCATTTGGCTCCATGTTTAAAAAATCATTTGATCTTTTTGACTCAACACATCTCATTTTGAGATCGATGTCTGAAATTTTTGATATTTCACTTTAATGAATTAGCTTTTGGCTTTTTGGGCATCATACAATTTTATTTTTGGTCGCTTTCCCTTTTTCCTAGTCAAATATTAGTATGTGCGACAGGCTTTTGCAGTTTAAAATCTCTTTTCATTTGGAGATTCACATTTGGTGAGCTCTTTAATTAAAAGCAATAAAATAAAAAGTGGGAAGATATATAGGTACAAGTCTATGCATGTCTCAAGATCAACAAAACTATTCACTAATCATTCATGACAAGTTTGAAGATCTATTTACAACAATTACATAAATTTCAAGATTTCTTCCACAATGATATGAGTGCATAAGAAACAAGCTATGCTCGTAGATGCACTAAGCTATTAGTACAAAGGTACAAGGCAAAACATGTTTTGAGACAAAACTCAACAAAGTTGATCAAATTTTTTGGATTTTCTACTTTTTATGCGTTTTTGGATTTTTGACATAAAAGCAAGAAAAGATTTATCAAAGACAACAATGTAAAAACATTTAAAAAGAAACAAGTAAACAGCCAAACACTTTTCAATACAAACAAGCAAAAAGTACATAACCAAGCATATTCACAAAGTATAGGGAGAATTAATGCATGGACATGTTGTAATGCTTATGCATGAGTACCCTTCTTCACCCACACGTCACGTGCGTTTGGGGTGATATCCCTATAGGATTGGGTATGAGAGTTAGGACTTTCAAACCTTCTAGTGAAGCTCCCCAAGCAAGTGGTGAATGCACCAGTCATCTTCATCATGTCCATCACACTGGGATCACCATTTCGGCCTTTTGATGGCTTAACAGACCATGTCCTCTTGTTATTTCTTGGTCCTCTTAACCTTTGATCATTAGCATTCTTCAATGCTCTAAGCTTATGAATATTTGGTTTGGTATGTCCTTGCCATTCACAATGCTGACAAAAATGATTTGTTCTAGGACCACTTTGTGATCTTGGAAGAGATCTTCCTCTAGTTTCAGGTCTGATCACTGATTGGTTACAAGGCCTATTCAACATGATGGAAATAAAGATAAATGCAGCGGAAAAATAAGTTTTAAACGGATCTACTTCATTCGATATTGATAACACGTACTAAGTAAATTTCAGAATTTGAGAACAAGAGATCGTACCTTGAAGCGGTGAATTTCAAAACAAAGATTGAAGCACTTGGGACTACTTTTAATCTTCACTCCAATTCCACTAACGCCCAAGATGTGTGGTCTCTCAATTGGTAACAAAGGGATGACTAGTGAGTGACAAAAACTCACATGCACACCATTTC
>NW_027069535.1:668535-692881 GCF_002906115.3 Quercus suber
CAAAAAATAGCATTAAGTACTTTGCTATTAGCATTAGACATCGCGAGGGTTGCCTTATCCCACGTGGATTTGGCAATCTCTAGCCTAGTCCATCCAATATCCACCGCATCCCAAACGGTTTCATCCATAGAACATAAAAATACCCTCATCCTCACTTTCAAAAAAGCATAGTTGCTACCATCAAAATATGGTGAAGCATTTAAAGATTGAGACCGGTCCATCTCAATAAGGGGTCAAGGATCACACAAAGGTGTTTAAACCACAAAGAGTGCACCCGCTCTGATACCAATTCAATGTTCAAATATTGTATAGAACATTATGAACGTTTAGACCCCCAACAAACAAAAATCATTTCAAAATTTATATCAAATAATGTAAGTGCGAAAAATGATTATAAGCTTATACCTAAATTGATAAATAATCTAAACCAAATAAAATCACATCTACAGCAAAAATTAAATGGCAAAGATTAAGGGAAGAGAGATGCAAATACAAGGACAATACAACGATATGTTATCAAAGAGGAAGCCGAAGCCCTCGGTGTAAAATCTCTCTGCTGCTCTCCTAGCAGTCAATAATTCACTAGAAAATGAAGTTAGGATACATGAACAGCAATAGACCCTTCAAGCCTAATCTACCCAGGTACTTAAGCCCTCCAAGCTTCTTGCTCCAACGAGATTACGTCGGATTTCGCTATAACCCATAGCATCAACCAATAACCATTAGTCCCTTCTTAACTGCTTCCCAAAGCACCAAAAAACTTTCTCACAGATGTGAGTATGGTGAGAAAATGATTTAAGTAAGAACCTCTCAAGGATGTAACAATGGAAAGAATGAGAGTAGAGGAATTTGAAGAGTCTCTATGTGAAGATTGTGGATGAATCAATCTTGTTTTTCTCTAGGGTTTCTCTCTTAAAATTCTCTCTGGAAGCTTTCTACGTTTCGTGGGTTTAAGGGGTATTTATACTTGGGTGAGAAGGGAATGTGAAGAGTTAGTTTTTTCCAAACAGGGTGGTCTAGCAGCTTGGCCTCGCGACTTGACTGAGTCACAAGTTCAAGCCGCGAGATAACAGAACGGCCAGGCTGGACTTTTTGTCCTGTAATGCTCCAGCTGGCGTGACTGTTCATCTTATCACACGCTTCACTCGTGTGCTGCATTTGGCGGCTTGCCAATCGTGAGTCATCTGCGAGTCTCTGCATTCTTGCATAATCTCGAGCATTTCTTCACACTCTCTCACTCACTACCCTTACATGATTCCCACCTAAATACAGGGTTACTAATTGCTAAATTACAAGCAAATTTGACACGAAATAAAGCTAATACAATAGTTGATATAATTCAACCTTACAATGGCAAATAGAAGTGCACTACACCGTACCGCAAATAGAAGTGCACCACAATGTACCCTCTCTATATATTAATACATTTATTCTTTTTAATATTAAATATATTATTAATGGTTTAATAACCCTAGTTTTCAAAAGAAAAAAGTTTAGTAACCCTAGCGGCTAGCTGCTAGGGTATTAAACTATTATTTTTGGATCTTCTATTCATATGAGCTACCATCTTGATGACTATTTGCCAATCCTGTCTAGTTGGTATCTGTTAAGCTTGTTGTTTGGGCTTGTGCTCATGATTTTGGCATTCCTTTAAGGCTACTTAGTACCTGCAAATGAGAGATTGAGATGTTAAAACAATTTCCATGGGATTAGGTGTTTTCCCTTGGTGAAGAATTATGTTTCTATGATTCCATAATGAACAAAAGATGGTGAAACAGGACTAAAGGAATGTCGTCTTGCTTTGCTCCATTGGGAAGCTAGGGGGGAAGCATCCTGCTATGCATTGTTTGAAAGAAACATTGGATAAATCAGAGGTTCTAACTTCCAAATTGGAGCCAGATAGCTCTTATGAATGGGCAATGAAGGAACAAATGATTTATGGTTTCTTCATTTTCATCACACATGAGACATCTAGTGGGAGCTGCCAATCCCCTGTTATTTAAAATTGTAAACACAGGAAGACTATCATGTAGCATTTTCTAGATGAAATTGAGGATTTTCATGGGCAGCTTCACTTTCCAAGTTAGCTTCCAAACATATAAGGAGATACGATAAGGCCTCTGGTTTGGTGTGACTATGGTTTGGAAATTTTGTAGGAGAAATTGGTGAGCTTGCTTCAACCTATTTCTCCAGAAGGAGAATTTTTCCATAATAGTCTATCCATGTTACCTTTAGCTCTAGGGAGTGGAAGGTGTTGGATTTCCTTACAAAGAGGGAACTGGTAGAGTTTTTTAACAAGCTCATATCTCCAAGATTTTGAAATTAGCTCTATTAGATCAGTCACAGTACCATCAAGAAGGTTATTCTCAATTAATGTCTGTCTTGGACAGTGAAACCAATCTGGATGGGTAAGAAGTATATGGTGACCACTACCTATCAACCAAGAATGATGTGGTTTGGGTTTATAATTCTGTAAGTTTGATCTAGGGAATTATTTGGCTTTGAAAGTCTTAGCTAGTAAGGAATTGGGATAGTTCTGCACTCTCCAGAATTGCTTAGAGATCATGGCCTGATTCACTAGACTGAATTTTTTAAGACCTAGACCATCTCTACTCTTTGGTTGATAAATTGTATCCCATTTAACTAAATGTGATTTCCTTACACCAGGCTCATGACCCCACCAAAATGCTCTAGTGATAGCATCTAGTTTATTACACATAGTCTCAGGAATTCTTAAATAGGAGAAGGTATATAGACGCATGGATTGCAATACTAAGGATATCAAGGTACCTCTGCCTGCTTGAGAAAGAAGTTTGGCCTTCCAACCTTGAAGCTTTTTCTAAATCCTATTTATATGATCTTCGAAATCAGCTACTTTCTTTCCTCTATGCTTAAAGTTGATTCCTAAGTCCTTGCTAGGTTCCTTAACAAGGTTTACCTAGAGAGACGAGGCTAGGGATTCTTGAATATTAAGTGCTATATTGGGAGAACAATACAATTAAGGCTTGTAGAAATTGATGCTTTGCCCTAATAGAGAGCAGTACCACAGGATTGAGTTTTTAGGGTATTAAGGGAGCTTTTATCATTTTGGAAGAACCATAGGGAATCATCAGCAAAGAAAATGTGTGTGAATGAGACTCCATTCCTTCCAACTTTGATTCCTTTAAATTTCCTTTGGTTCTCTTCTTTGATAAGAGCTATAGATAGGATGTTAGCAATAAACAAGAAAAGGTAAAGAGAGATAGGGTCACCCTATCTTAGGCCTCTAGATGGATAAAAAGGTTGTGTGGGACTACCATTAATAGGCTTTACACATATCAATTTTCAAATCACCATACCCTTTTTTGCCTTCCTTTCTTTTTCCTTAGGGTGTCAAAGATCTAAAGGGCTAACAGAATGTTGTCTATGATGTTTCTGCCTTGTATGAAAGCATTCTGATAGGGTGTTATGAGCATATCCATGAAAGGTTTTAATCTAGCTACTAGAATTTTTGAGATGATTTTGTAAATGACATTGCAAAGGTTAATAGGTCTAAAGTGGGAAACATCTTCAAGAAAGTTAACTTTAGGAATAAGAGTAAAGAAGGTTTGGTTAAGAGATTTGAGGAGAGTGATGGAAATAAGTATGTACGCAGCGGAAAATTAACGGATCTACATCATTCGAAGTTGATAACATACGTTAAGTAAATTTTAGAATTAGAGAACAGGTGAGCGTACCTTGAAGCGATGAATTTCAAAACCGAAGATTGAAGCACTTAGGAATACTTTTAATCTTCACTCCAATTCCACTAACGCCCAAGAAGTGTGGACTCTCAATTGGTTACAAAGGGATGATTAGAGAGTGACATACACTCACTTCCACACCATTACAATATTGTTTTTCTTCCTTAGAAAATTCTGTACGTTTTTCCCTTTTGTATCTAACCAATTATCTAATTGGGCTAGCCTCTTTGGCCTTTCCAATTGGGCTTAAGTATGTGGCTTGGAGTGGGACCAAAAGGGACCAATAAGACACTAGCTCCAATGGGCCTTGGGCTTTTCTATCAACTCTTGACAAGTCCAAAGTTACCATTAACTATATTTAATATCACTATATAAATATAGTTGCATTCTAGGCCTTATCTGTAAATTATATCCTAAGACTTTATTATACATGCAACCCCTTCATAAAATATTCGTAATAATATAAAGTCATTAATGTAGACTGCCACTTTGTAAATTACTACATCTTAATCCTTGAGTACTCGGTTTAATCCTTTAATGTTATTCATTATATATTTATGAAATCCAATTCCATAAATATATACTTTAGTCTTACTAAAGTGGTTAAGCCTAACTCTCTAAATAACAAACTCATTAAACTTATTTCAAGTGAATACTTTATATCTCCATTAAGAAACTATGAATTCCATATTGAGAATACATGTTCCATCAACACTAAATGTGGCTGCCCAACATACTGAGGTTTTGACCATTACTATAGATCTCACTTCTGATATATTAAAGCAACCTACACCTCATGATCAAGTCCATTATTCTCTCAGGATTAAGAGTTCATGCAAATACAAGTCGTGAGATTTATTATTCATTTGACAATCATTAGGAAAATAATAAATCTCACAACGGTCCAATTCAATATATTTTAACTCTTAAAACATATTAACATATCAACCAGAAGTCTCCACTTGCATAATCAAGACAAATCATCGTGATTGATATGTTATAGTCTTCGCAAATGAAATGCCCAATTTCATCACCGACTACGAACTATAATTCTGAGTTTATAAAGAACTTGTAATTTATATCTTCTATGACATTTCACATAAATCACATACTATGCATCTCATGGACTAAATGATAATATCCAAATATTCATGTTACCATTATTTCAGATAATGATAAAACAAATTCATTAAACACAATATTAAGTCATATATAATGTCATACACAATGTCAAACTTAATATCATATATAGTATCATACAATAGGATTTAAGGGCACTAATCCTAACAGAGAGAACCTGAGTGGAAGAAGGCATGAATAGAATTTGCTCCAAAACTCCTAATAAAAGAATGCTGGAATCCTATCAGGGCCAGGTGCTTTATAAGGCCCTAACTAGTGGACTGCCCATTCAATTTCTGCATCTGTCACTAGCCTTTCAAGGAGCTCCTTCTGCTGTTGATCAACCTTAGGAATAGTAAGGGTTGCTAATTCCTCCATTAGGTGATTTATTGATTTGACATTAGTTTCCTTATACTGATTTCTATAGTGATCCACTAGCATACTCTCTATTTTTGTCAAGTCTTCAGTAAAATTTCCTTCAATTTTCCTGAGTTGAAGGATTCTATTTTGAGCTCTTCCTTGTTTGAAAACAGTTTGAAAGTACCTAGTATTTCGGTCTCCTTGACTAATCCAGTTACTCCTAGCCTTCTATGCCCACATAAGCTCCTCCCTTCTCATTAGATTTTCTAATTTATTCTGAGATCTCTTTCGTTCATGACATCAGCTAATGTATGAATGGAACCCTGTATCTATTGAAGCTCCTATTGCTTGCCCTTTATTTCCTTTTCAACCTTTCCAATCACCCTTTTGTTCCAAACAGTGAATTGCCTCTTTACATTTTTGGTTTTCTGCTGCAACTTGAATGCCTTGGATCCCTTAGAGTGAAGCTTCCATGCACACTGCACCATATTCTTGCAATCCATATGGGTAAGCCACATTCTTTCAAACTGAAAAGGTCTTCTTCTATAAGGCTGTTGCAACTCAAAATCCAAAACAATAAAGCCATGATCAGACCTTAAAATAGGATGATTCTTAAGAGCATAATGTGGATAAGTAAGAAATGGTGCCAATTTGAGTTGGTTAGGTGGGGTGATGTACTGGGATTTGGGATTCTTTCAGCCAGTTCCAAGATTGGGAGCTCAATTCAGTTGTTACTTGTGTCCCTCTTATATAACAATCATGGGTGTGGTGTAGGAGGTTACATGGAAGCCATAGTTTTGAGGGTAAAAAGGCTCTATTTTGTGTTGTGTGATCCAAATAAGGGTAGCTTTTCTTGGAGGAATATTTGGCATGTGTGCATTCCTATCAAATTTTTTCTACATGCAGCATGCAGCTCATATCCTGGCTGCACAGAATTTTGTGACACATACAGAATTCATCCCTAGGTGTTACATGTCTTCAGGATCTAGTTCTCTATAATGTCTCTGGGGATATGACTAGTCTTGTGGTTGCTTTGCTGGCTTGTTGGAGTAGAAAATTGGTAGCATAAGGGGTTTAGTCACTTGGAGAGGTCTGGCTTCTTCCTTGGCCTGTGTTATTTTGTTGGAGCAAAATAATGAGTTTTTAAAAAAGAAGAAGAAGAAGAAGAAATATATATGGCAGATATCAAAAGGGGATTTTTTTGAAAGCCTAATTTTTTGGGGTCTTAACTCATCCCTATTTTGCATGTCTGGTTTATTTCATAGAGTTTCATGGAGTCTTAGAGGTTGAGATGTCAACTTTGTTCCTTATTTTCCACCTTTTTTTTCCATGGTTTAACCTATTGTCTATACTGTGATTACTTTTTGTACTTGAGTTGTGCTCCTTTGCGTTGCAAATGATATTAATGATATTATTACTTTTAAAGGAACATGTCTGACTATTTATTTTAAAATACGCAACAGTAAGAATTACTTGACTATTGACAAATGGACTAACCCTATTGTAGGTCCATAGATAGTGGGTTCCACGTTGGCTTGCAGTCCATTTACGCTATTTCCAGGTAAAGTTTAGCAGTTACAGTTGCACAAGTACTTTAACCTTTTGCTTCTCTTTCATTTTCATTTTCACTATTTTTGTTTGTGGCTTGCAGTCCTATATAGTGACTCACTGGAATGATCATGGAAGGCCAGCCTTGGATTTGTTAATCCAAAAGGTCTTGTTCCTGGGTTGCCATAAATTTTTATTTTTTTTTTTTTTCTAGTCAAAAGTTAAATTTTTTGTCAAAAATATGTTGGAATGCCACAGAAATCTTTGATTCAAGGATTCTGTAATCTTGTAGCTAATCCATTTCATGAGTTAGTTTTCTTTATCTTGCAGGCATAGGAAAATAAAGGTCAAGTTGAAAAGTGGGCTGAGCCTTACATTGAAACAATGATGACTGTAAGTTATATGGATGTTTGATTTTGGGTTTACGTAATGTCTTGTAACCAGGACTTCAGATGGTCATTGTTGAGCTCATTATGAGGTGTTATTGCTTCACTTCGTGTGCCTTGAATTAAAAGAAGCTGTGAATAATATTTGATTGTTCTTTTTTCCTTTTAAGTAAAAATAATTTTATTCAGCTGAAAATTATATGCACTAATATCTCTCACCACCGTACGGTGAAGTGGACTGTGCTCAACTAAAGAAGGCCGTTTATTTATTTATTTTTTGTCTTTAGTATTTTAAAACGTCATGTTACTAACATGTGACATTTAATGAATACGGATGGTTGTTAGCATTTGATTGTTATGCATAAGATGCAGGGTTAGGATTTTATAATTGCTATAGGTTGTTATAAAGAGTCTCTTTTGAGTCATTGTAGAGTAGACAGCCTTTTCTTATCTTTTTTATGAAATTTTAGATATAAATATTTCTTGAGTTCTTTGAGCCTAGGAATTGATAATCTATTGTTCCAACTTCAATCTTATTTTCCTCTTTCCTTATAATCTTGTTTTATTGCTAAAATTTCTTCTTAAACCCTTATAGGCGTCAATTTGCTTCAAATGTGACATCTTAGGTGAATCATAAATCTAAGATCTAATTCTTATAACTTCGGCATTTGACTGAGGTGTCAACACATGTGCTCTACTCTCTCTTTTACTGACTAGGGTCACATATTCAGCCATATAATTTGGTGGCTCCAATATATTACTTCACCTTTATGTGATATCAATGCATTAGAGGTACACAATAAAAAAAATATAGCATCCTGTTGAACTTGAGGAAGGACTAGATTCCTCACGTTTTGCTGGTCAAAACTTTAGGTTTGTATTTTTGGTAGAATGTTGGACACATCCCATATCAACACTTTGTTGTGTTGTGCATATTACAACTGATACCTAACACATTTTTGAAGTGTCCATTTGACATGTCAATTTCAGTATTGTATTTGATACAGTTGTCTTCTCTGCTAGAAATGGTTAATCTGTTGACTTCATAATTACATTTTGTGGTTTGTTTTATGATTGCCTTGTTTTGTTAATGTGAAAAAATGGCTACCAAGTATGATGGAACAATGGTTGACATTTGTAACCTCTCTTGAACCACATATTCATTCACTTACTGCTGAAACGTTTGAGGCCTATCATGCATCTAACAGTTCTGTAGTACCACATGTTATAAAGGTACAAAAGATGGCAGATCCTTACATTCAGGTAAGACTAAGTTCAGATGAACCTATTTTATATACTAATTTCTAGTTGGAAATCTTACCAATGAGCTGCCTTTCTGTGGTGATAGGGAGCTAGGAAGTTCACACAGCCATACTTCAATCAGGTTATGACAGTCACAGAACCTTATCTGGACAAAGTGTCTGTTGCCTCGTAGCCCCATACAAAAAAAAAAAAAAAAAAGAAATAGTTCAAGCTTATAGAAAGTTCATTAAATCTGTAATTTTGCACCATCGGCAGGTATCGGTTTTGCCATGGTATTATGCATATGATTATTATTATTATTTTTCTGAGAGATGCATAGAATACTTGGTTGAGGAGTGATGATCACTAGCCAGTTATGCATTGTATGTCCCATTCTTCCACCCTTTCCTTGAGAGTCGGTGACTATTCATAGCTATTACCTTTTAGCTATTACCTTGACACCAAAGAAGAGTTTGACCCAATACCTTAATTTTTTATATACGTTTTCTCCTCCATATTGGAATGTGCTGCATGATGTGGTGGTATGTGGCTATTTTGTGACTTAAGACAAAACCAAAATGGATGTAACAACAAAATTAAAGAATAGAAAATAAAGATAGATAACTTAGGAGTCATTGCCTTGTCTTGCATAGAGTAAGCACCAAGCAAGAGAGAACAAAGTTAGGGTTGGTTGGAGTCAGCAACACTGAACCATAGGAAAATTCCAAGAGAAACTTTATTGATCAATCAATTTGTCTCCATACGCTCCATAGGAAAATAGTAGCGTGCTTATATAGACTACTAGGATAAAACCCTAATTCTAATTGATTTAAGAAAGCCAACTTATTGAATAACAAGATATTCTGCTCTAGGAAATTAATAAAATTCTAATAACATAATTAACCCATAATGCCTAAAAAAAATTGAATTGATGACTAAATATACAATTGACTTCTTAAACTACATATTTTTTTATATGTTATAAAGATGTATATTCAAAAAATTGCTATATGCAAAGTAGCGCAAAGCATATCAAAAAATACAAAAAGAGAGAAGCAAAAACAAAAAAGAACTAATTACAAAGAAAGAGAGAGCTAAGGAACAAAAAGAGAGAATCACTAGATGTGAGTCCCCAAGCCCTAGACCAATCAAAAAAGGAACTAGTAAAGGGCACAAGCAGTTGGTCATCGGATTTAAGTCCTCAAAAATCCACCGATTGCGTTCCCTCCAAATACACCTCATCAAACACAACGAAACTAAATTCCAAATGTTAGATGAGTGCTTTTCCAACCAATTCCACCAACCAAAGAGAAAATCAGCCACAAAATGTGAGAGAAACTAGGAAATCCCAAAAGTTATAAAGACAAAGCTCCACAGCAGATAAGCTTTTCTACAATGTAACAACAAATGATCCATTGTCTCCCCAGAACAATGACGCATATTGTACAAATCAACAAAATCAAAGCCCCTAACTCGCAAGTTATTGCCCATGAGAAACCTATCCCATGTGGTTGTCAAAACAAAGAAAGAGACATGTTGGGGTGCCTTAGTGTGAGTTTGGATAGCATTGAGAATGTGCGTTTTTGTGTTTTGTTGAAAAATGGTGGGTCCCACAGCATTGTTCACGGACCCACAAAAATCATCCAAACACATATTTCAATATAAATTTGGGTCCTATGGTACTATTTACATATTTAAAAATTATTTTACTACAGTATTTTCGGTTTTTAGTTTTCAGCAATAAGCGATATCCAAATAGACCCTTAACCTTCCAAATGCCTTTCCATGGAAAAACAATGAAAGAAGAACCACGTAACTTATGATAAAAAGAACGGATATTAAAATCCCCATTTCGTCAACTTCTATCTCATATGATCACCATCGATCGCTAAAGGTAAATTGGATGCCAAGAATCGAAAGAAATCATCCACCGCATCTGCCTTCCATTCATTAGGATTATGAATGAAACAAACATCCCAACTTCTCCTATACCCCGTTCCTTGGCATATAAAAGATGAGTCTACAAAAGTCACTCTATTAGTAATAATATTGTACAAGACCAGAAAAGCCAAATGGAGATGAAGATCCCTACCACCAATCTGTCCAAAATTTCACTCTATTCCCGGCCCCAACCTTAAATTGGATGTTTTTGTTAAAAACTTCCTAACCTATCTGTATACTTCTCCATAAACCATACCCATGAACACTCCTTCCTAGCTTGGAGGTCCACCCCATATTCTTCCCCAAATTTCAAAGCTACCACCACCTCCAAAGCCAAGTCTCCTTGATCCGGAAATGCCAAAGCAACTTTACTAGTAGGGCTTTATTGAAAGTGGTCAATTTCCTAATTGCTAAACCACCATTGGCAATAAGCATACACATTAAAATAATATTGTCTTCGTGCTTCCTGCACCATCCAAAACTAATGCAAAACAAACACTAAAAGAAAATTGTTATAAAGAAGCAAAGAAGAAAGATAAAAACCTAGAAGTCAACACCAAGCAAGAGGAGTTAGCACCTATGCTTGCCTGGAGTTCAGCAAGAGTGAACAAACCTAGTACTTTTAATGTTCTGATTACCGTTTCAGACCCATTCTGGTTTGTCCATTGGAGTGGAACATTGTAGTATTGGCCTATCTTATCATACAGGTTACCACTATATATATATATATATTAATGAAGAAAAAAACCATGTCTTCACCTCGGGTTAGCTAGAGTCAATATTGGGCCATTGAAAAAAATTCCAAAAGCAAACTTTATTAATCAATCAAATTGTCTCTGTAGGAGTACAATACTATGCTTATATAGACTATTATAGGAGTAGAAATAAACTTAATTCTAAGGCTGCGTTTGGTAGGGATGGTAATCCAAGCCCGACCCACGAGTACCCGGCCCAACTCGACCTTAATGGGTCGGGTTTTACTCTGCCCGATTAAAAATAGGGTCGGGTATGGGTTTAAAACAAAAAACCCAAACCCGACCCAGTTACATATAAAATGACCTAACTACCCTTATATATATATATAGTTATAAACAACCCTAAGTCTCATTTCATTTTTCATCTCATTCTCCCATTCTCATCTCTAAGCCACCACCCTCCTTCTCTCAAATCTTCAGACTCCAGTCACTCTCACGGCCACAGCCACAGCCACACGGCCATGCCTCACTGCTGCCACCCTCAACTCCTCAAGCCGTCACTTTCACCAACCCGCACAGCCACACTCACTACTTCACCATCGCCCCCCCTCAATCGCTTCCACTCTCCCTTCTTCCTGCGCCTTCAACATCACAATATGTTCTTCTCTTTTTTCTTTTTTTCTTTTTTCGCCATTCCTGTTTGGGTTCATTAAAGTTTGGGACCTTTGGGATTGTTAGGCTTGGGTTCCCTTTCTTTTTTTTTTTTTCTTTTTTTCTTTTTTTTAGAATCTAGTATGGGTTTGTGATTTCTATGTTTGTGTTTGTATTTGTGTTAGGATTTGTGTTTGTGATTTTGAAAGGGAAAATAAAAAATCTGAAATTTTTGTGTTTGTTTTTGGGTTTTTTGTTGCTACTCTGGTCCGATTGAAGAATAAGATCCTGGGGTTTTTGTTTTTGGGTTTCTGATCTAGGTTAATGAACAAGATCTTGGCGTCTTGTGGTTTTTTTTTTGGGGGGGGGGGGGGGATTTTTTATCTAGGTTTGTGGAGGTTTAGGGCTTCAAGCAACCTTTTTCTTTCTTTTTTTTCTTTTTTTCTTTTTTGTTTGATTAGGCCACGGATTGGGCCTTGAAGTGGCATGGGCTGGCGGGGCAAGTCTAGGGCGCCAAAAAAAAAAAAAAAAAAACCAGTTTATTAAACTGGGCGGGTTCGGGTTTCTAGGGTAGACCCGCGGGTCGGGTTTGGGCATAAAGAAACCCGGCCCGAACCTAACCTGTTGCCATTCCTAGCATTTGGTTCAATGTAAATTGAATTCTGAGTGTAAAATGAATGCAGGGGAAAATGAATTTCTGTAAGGAAAATAAAATCTGGGTATTTGGTTCTACAATAAAAATAGTCCAGAAAACAATTTTTTGTGTTTGATAACATTCTGAAAATGCTATTTTCCTAAAAACTTTTCACATTCTATAACAGAAAAATTCAAAATATACACTTAACATAACCAAAAATCAAAATAAAAACATCTTTTATTCACAAACTCAGTGAGAGGAGGAAGAAAGTGTGAGAGATTGGGGAAAGAGAGGCAGATCAGGAAAGAGAGGATCGGAGTGGATGGAGGCGGCGGTGGCCAGATCAGGTGGGTTTGGGGGTGGGGTGGAGTGAAGTGGGCTGGTGGTTGGTGGCAGCAAATGGGGGTTTAAGAAATGGGTTTGCGGAATCGGTTCGTCAAAGTGGTGGGTTTGTTGGTGTGGGGTTTAAGGAATGGGTTTTCTAGGTTTCAGGGATGGGTGTGGTGGGATGCAACCAAATCGGGTTGAGTTTGAGCAAGGAAAAATGGAGGGGATGACGAAGCTGGAGGGGACGAGGACGGCGATTTGACCATCGAGGATGAGGACAACGATCTGACCGGCGAGGATGAACTTCAGGTGGCATGTGCTTGAGCTCTGTCTCAGTCTCTCTCTTCTGGGTGTGGTTTCCGGAAAATAGTTGAAGGTAAAATCAAAGCGTAAACGATTTTACGCTTTTGGTGGGCTATTTTACGGTCAACAGGTTGCTGATTTTCCATTGACCATTTTTTTCGTGGGTGCCCAAACACACACAAGGGTGTAAAACAGTTTCTTGAAATTGAAATCATGTGAAACTAATGCAGCCTAAATGATTTAGGAAAGCCAACTTCATTCATGTGTGCTAACAAGGCTGCTTCAGGTAACAAGTAGCACGTCTCATACTCCTTGTTGATACTGTAGACTTGTTCTATGGTTCGGACATGGTAACAAGTCTTAAAGGCATTCTTAAGGGTCCATGAGGATTTGTAAATCTTGTTTGTGGGAACCTTAGGGATGTTCCAATTAAAATTTGAAATTAGAATCCAATTTTGCGCCATGTGTCTAAATTTATGTGGAGATCATACCATAATTATCCACTTAAGTTTGTGTCTTGTATCCACTTAATTTTTTTAATTTTTGTGCCAAGTAAATTAATGAGTGCAAAATACTAAGAATTTAATATTAATGAACTATATATAAAATTTATATATATATATATATATATACACACAAAAGAATCACATTTGCTCAAAAAAAATCACCACACAAGAAAGATCACCACACATTCTATCTTATTAAAGATTAGAAAAAAAAAATGATCATAAGTAATATTAAATTTAGGTAAGAATTTTAATATGTGACTAATTATGTTTATGTTTTCAAAAAAAAAAATTTGATTAATTATTTATATTTTATGATAAAAATTGTGTTTAATTTTAAATGTATTCATACGTATGTATGTGTTACATGCTATTTTTTTTTTAATAATTTGACTAATTATTTATATTTTTATAATAAAAATTGTGTTTAATTTTAAATGCATCCATGCATTTTCATGGGTTACGTGCTAGTAATACCTAAACTAAAATTAAATTCACCAATAAAAATACAATTTACTAAAAAAGATAAAATAAAAATTCAATTTTCTTTTTGCTTCCCATATCATTTTGTAGTTTGAAGATTTTGGAATATTTATTAATGGGAAAAAGCAATGCTGTTTGGAAGGAGATATATAATGTTTTGTGGGAAATTTTGGCAGGAGGTAATGAGGAATTGAAATTAGAGTTCTACGGATGTTGATAAATGTTGTTATTTTGATGATAATGGAGCTGAGGGAAGGAGACAACCTAATTTAACAGCATCAATTTCTAAATGATTGACGTGCTTTAACTTTAACCTGTTGATGTGATTTATATTTTCACCCAGCATCTATGTTATAAACTTATAATATTGAGAATAATGTGCCCCTAATTAAAGTTTAACTTGACCCTTTAAAAAAAAAAAAAAAAATTCTGCTTACTTCGACTTCGTTGCCTACTAAAACTCCTTGCCCAAATGGTTTATGTTCTCAAACTTATCTTGGATTTTAGTTGGTTTAATTTTAGGCTAGGTATCACTTGAAGAAAGTTATGAATTCTATACATAGGAATACTTTGTTTTTATCTATGATGTTCGTGTTTAAGGTTCTAAGATTTGATCATTGTGACATTTATGGTCTGGAGATAGTGTTATTCTAACACTGAGGTTTGAAGAAATTCTTAGCTTTCTGAAACAAGGAAGTTGCTTGTTGAAAGTTCAAATAGCGTTGAAAACACTATGAATGTTTTGACCCCCAATTACAAAAAATCAATTCAAGCTTATTATCAAACAATTAACGTGCGGAACATGAACATAAGCCAAACATAGAATTGATAAACAATCTAAACCAATTATAATCACATCCACAACAGAAAATAGAAGGCAAAGATAAAGGAAGAGAGATGCAAACACAAGGACAACACGCGATGTGTTATCGAAGAAGAAACCGAAACTCTCAGCGTAAAACCTCTCCGCCACCCTCTAAGCGGTAAATAATCCACTATAAAATGTAGTTGGGATACATGAACAGCAATAGACCCTCCAAGCCTAATCTGCCCAGGTATCTAAGCCCTCCAAGCTTCTTACTCCAACGAGATTGCGCCAAACCTTTTTCTTTTCTACCTTACCGGATTCCGCTATAAACCATAACATCAACCAATAGTCATTGGTCAAGAACCTTCTCATAGACGTGGGTGTGATGAGAAAAGGATTTGGTCAAGAACCTCTCAAGGATGTATCAATGGAAAGGAAGAGAGTAAAGGAATTTAAAGAGTCTCTTAGTGAAGATTGGGGATAAGACAATCTTGTTTTTCTCTAGGATTTCTCTCACAAAAATTCTCTCTGAAAGCTTTCTACATTTCATGGGTATAAGGGTCTATATATAGTGGTGTGTGTTTGGAATACGAAGAGTTAGTTTTCGCCAAACAGGGTTGGTTGGAGGCTTGGTCTCGCGGCTTGTTTAAGTCGCGAGTTCAAGTCGCGAGGTAACAGCCTAGGCTTTTGTCCTGTAATGCAACAGCTGGCGTGACCCTTCACCTTCCCGCATGCTTCTCACGTGCACAACATTTAACTGTTTGCAAGCCGCGTGTAAGTCGCAAGTCCTAGCCGCGAGTCTCTGCTTCTTTGCATATAGATGAGCAATTCTTCACACTTTCTTCACACACTACCCTTACATGAATCCCACCTAAATACAGGATTACTAAGTGCTAAATTACAAGAAAATTTGCACGGAATAAAGCCAACAAGATGGTTGATAAATTTGAACTTTACAATCTCCCCCTTTGGCTATTTCATGACAAAACCCTATAACAAACTCTAGACTAAACACGTGAGTTGAGAACAGTTCGAAAACTCACTCACACCTAACTCTAGAATCTGTAAAGCTTTTGAACCATAAGAACAAGAACTCCTGAAGCACAACAACACAATAAGTTCATTGTATGCAGAAAACTTGTAATGCATATGAAGCAAACACAATGCGATCAAGCATAATGGAATAAAGCAATAAACCATGGCAAGACCAAAACAAGTAATCACTATAAACAAGTGATCACAATGCTCATTCACACTTGGAATGAACATCTAGACATTCAAGCTAACAAACACAAGGCAAATCACTTGAATGACCAACACTCAACCAATACACAGTACATGAAGTATATGCATCTAGGAATAAAGTCCTACAAGGGCACAAGAGTGACAGTACTTAGAAGGAAATGCAAAACATTTAGTTAAAAGTACTAATTAAGCAAATCATACAGGCTGCATAAAATAAGGTACAAACCATAAAGCCTACAAAGTGCATAGAAAACAAACCCTAAAAGCTTACACAAGCAATATAGGTACAAAACATAAACAAAAACCTTAAAAACCTACAAAGGTACCAGGTTCAAACACATAAACTCATAAAGTAAATGCTAAATAAACATCATATAATATACTGAATAACATCTGAAATAAAAAGGTTATATCAGAGAACCACAAGTTTTCCAAAAGTATTAAAAACATGTCAACACAAGATAAACACTAGCAGACAAAGCAAAAGTATAACTATAATAATTCCCCCTTTTAGTATGATGCCTATCTCCTATCTCCCCCTTTCTATGTATTGCTCTCCCCCTTTTTGTTAGGAATAGTTAAAGGCTATCTTCAAGCTTTTGCTGTATAGCATCCAGTTGAGTCTCGATGGTTGTGAGTCACATCTGAGCTTGACTATGAAATGAGTGAAGAAGCCATTTTAAATCAGATATCCGGTGAGACACATTTGCAAATAAGTGGCTCTGCTTGGCTGTTTGAAATCCAAGAGGAACAGATGGAGTCCCAGTTGACTGTTCAGGAGTAACTGTAGCATGAGCAGATAGAGATGCATTTGTGGATGGCTTAGTCTTAGGTTTCTTGGAGGAGTGACTCTTGCTTGCTTGGAGAGTGTACATGGATATTGGTCGAGGACGAGGCAAAATTTTCTCATCTAATGAAAGACTAACACCTTCTCGAAGGATAATCTTCACAATTAAACTACAGAATGGAAGAATTGTCCGAGTTGCTGATCGAGCCGTTGTTTTCCCAATGATCTGAAATATGTGAGCACAGATGTCAATCGGGACACCAAAAATGAGGTCACACAAGAATTTAGCCCCTCCAAGACTGATGAAGGCAGTGTTTGACAGTGGATAGAGGTTGGAGAACATGATCAGCTTTAGAGTTGTTAACTCAAGTGAAAATAATGCAGTGCCTATAGATGATCCTGTGCTTCCCACTTCATGTTCATTCCCAAGAACTTGAAGGATGTCTTGTGCCTGAAATACTCTGTCATCATATGGAGTTCGATCCACATATCTTGGTCTGGTGATGCGAAGTACCTTAGCAATGTAGTCTGCATTGATGGAAAATTCTATTCCTCGAACCCAGCATTTCAACTCTACCCCTATGAATCTGGCATTAGAGTAGAATTCCTTAATCAATTCTTCAATTAGATCTTCAAAATTTCCAAAAAGGTCAGCCTAATCTTTCTTTTCAAAAATTTTAGGGATAAACGTTATCCCTAGGGTATCAAACTTGACAATGCATTCCACAATGGGAGAAGACTCCTTGAAGATGTTTGTGTAGGTCTTTAAGTCAGTAGGAGTCCTAAATCTCTCAATGGTAGAGTCTTTAGATGACTTAAACGATAGTCGTGTCCGTTTGGCAACCAGGGTTGACGGATCATCAGATACAATGCCTTTGCCTTTGGAGGAACAACGAGTTATCTGTAAGATATCAAACACACAGCAAAGACCCAGATGCAATACCACAAGGTACAACCATTAGTTTGAGTAGATTCAAATATAAGACGGTGAAATAGATATTTCACTCCAATGACACTACAAAGAAAGCATAAGCACCACTGACTTATAGATTAAAAAATAATGAGCAACACACAAACTCAAATAACACATATTGTGACCAAAAAAAAAAAAAGAATATGATATGAATGGAGCAACACATTCATGAAACGGAGCACAGAGCACACTAGAACTAACACTCAAACAAAGAGCACTCAACAAAAAATAGCAAACCCTCAAAAGAACACGATATATCTCAAAGCATAACAGAAACAACACACTCACAGATTCAAGAAAAACACACTCTAAACATGAGAAATGAAGTGAGGTAGAGAAAACCCATACCTTTTTCTTGATGTTTGAGGAAGACATGATGCAAAAATGAAAACTTTTTCAAAAAGACACAGAGTGTTTGATAGAGAGAAATGGGGAAGATAATGAACAATCACTGATATTCGAGAGAAAACTAAAAAACAATTTAAAAAAACTGTCTTTAAAAGCAAAACACACGTTTTTTGCGACTTAATTAAGTCGCCAATCAGTCGCCAGGCTAAGCCGCGAAACACTGTGAACACAAATTTTCAAAAAATCGTCTAAGTATTTTTCATGACTGGAAGATCTACCAACAAGATAAGTCGCGAAAATCTCTGTGTACCCCTCGTGACTAGACCTTCCACCCGCGAGCAAGTCGCCACACTGAGCCGCGAAAACCATAAAACTCAAAATTTGAAAAAATTTCTAAGTATTTTTCGCGACTAAAATCTTGACTCACCAGTGAGCCACGAAAAATCTCAGAGAGAGCTTACGACTAGGGCATGTGACTGGACCTACCCGCGACTGAGGCGCCAAAACAAGGCAACACTATTTTTGAAATTTTTGACATTTTTGTAAAAACAAAATACTTTCCAAAAACAAACTAAAACACTCAAAAATCTTTTTGTGTTTGATCAACAAAGATTGAGCTTGTGAAAACACATTTAAACAAGTACAATCACACAAATGAATATGGTTTTTATTGAACATAGACTTGTGTGTTGTGTGTGGATATCAAACATGAGATAGTCCTTAGTCTAATATGAAGTTTCAATGATCAATTCAATCAAGACATACACAACTAGCACTAGATAATATGACCCATCTCAATTATAGAAGTATGCATATATGACCTCCCACATAAACTTGAGTACAATTCTTTGAAACTTTTCATTTGACTCCATTTTCAACATATCATTTGATCTTTTTGAATAAACATATCTCATTGTGAGATCGATGCCTGAAATTTTGAATATTTCAACTTGATGAGTTAGCCTTTGGCTTTTTGGTCATCATAACAATTTATTTTGGCCGCTTTCCCTTTTTCCTAGTCAAATACTAGTATGTGCGACAGACTTTTGCAGCTCAATATCTCTTTTCATTTGGAGATTTGCATTTGGTGAGCTCTTTGTGTAAAGCAATAAAATAAAAATGGGAGGATATATAGGCACAAGTCTATACATGTCTCAAGATCAACAAAACCATTCAGTAATCATTCATGACAAGGTTGAAGATCTATTTACAATAATCACATAGATTTTAAGATTTCTTCCACAAAAATATGAGTGCATAAGAAACAAGCTAAGTTCGTTAAAAGCATAAAGCCATTAGTACAAAGGTACAAGGCAAAACATGTTTTGAGACAACACTCAACAAAGTTGATCAAACTTTTGGATTTTTTACTTTTTATGTGTTTTTGGATTTTTGACATAAAAGTAATAGAAGATTAATTAAAGACAATGTAAAAACATTTAAAAAAAAAAAAACAAACAAACAAACAAGCAATAAATCAAAACAAACAGAAGCATAAAGCATGCAACAAAACATATTCACAAAGCATAGGAAGAATTGATGCATGGACATGTTATAATGCTTATGCATGAATACCCTTCATCACCCATACGTCACGTGCGTTTGGGGTGATATCCTTGACGGATTGGGTATGAGAGTTTGGACTATCAAACCTTCGTGTGAAGCTTTCCAAACAATTTGTGAAGGCCCCGATCATCTTCATCATATCCATCATTCCTAGATCACAGTTTTGACTTCTTGATTGCTCACCACCCCAAAACCTATTGTCATTTCTTCTTCCTCGTGACCGAGGAGCACTTGCATTGTTTAATGCTCTCAGCTTATGACACTTTGGTCTTGTATGTCCTTGCATTCCACAAAAATGAAAAACATGGTTTGTTCTAGGACCCCGTTATGATCTTGGAAGAGATCTTCCTCTAGCTTCAAATCTGGCTTCTGATTTATTACGGGACTTATTGAACACCCGTTGATCGACCACTTTCTTTTTCTTCTCAGCTTTAACTTTCTCAGGAATAGGCTCTTCTACAACCATCTCTTTGGCCTTCACAAACTTCACTTCTTTGATGACCTTGGTTGAGAGCTACTCCTTCCAGTGTATCCCAACTCGGACTTGTCTAAGGAAGGTTTTTGAGATGAAATAACATCTTCTAACTTCTTGGAGGAGACTCTCTCTATCTTGGCATGAGCTTGCACTACCTCTTACTCAAGAAATCTCACTTTTGTGTAAGTTTTTGATAGCTCACCATTTAGTGTTTCAATCTCACATTTCGCCTCCTTGTATCGTGCTAGAAGACTTTTATAATCTTCCTCAGCCTTCTTCATCTTCTTAATGGCTGCATTAGACACCTTAGCATATTCACCGGTCTTCTTAAGGAGTGAGTTGTAAGTCTCTTGCAATCTCACTGCTTCTCCAACTTCCTCATCTTCAAACTCCTTAACTATTCCAATAGACTCCAAATCAGAATGCTCACCAAGCTCCTTCACAAATGTACCCAAATTATCTGAGGACTCCACATGTGCAATGGTCATGAATGCTTAGTAGTTTCCTTTTCCGTCACAACTTTCCTCCGAATCAGAATTTGATGAGTCTGAGTCACTTAGAGTAGTGGCATAGACCTTACTCTTTGACTTCAAATAGTTGAGACATTCCTTTTTGAAATATCCATATCTATTACACTCAAAACATGTGATTCCTTGAGAAGATTGGAAATCTCTACTATCTTTCCTTCGGAATTCTTTCTTCTCCTTTCTGGAACTCTGAAATTTTCTTTTGTTACCAAATTTCCCTTCATTCTTGAGTTTCAAGAATTTTCGAAAGTACTTTACAAGATACGCCACATCTTTATCTACCGCATCCTCTTCCGAAGATTAATGAGACACCACCCTCTCATCTATTGTCTTAAGAGCGAGAGATTTGCTCTTCTTCTGCGTAGGCAGTGACAATTCATATGTCTGTAGAGAGCCAACCAGCTCTTGAACTTTAATGTCATCAAGATCTTTACTCTCCTCAATAGCTGTTACTTTGGCACGAAAACTTTTTGGCAGTGACCGAAGGATCTTCCTTACTTCTTTAAAATCCTCTGTCTTTTCCCCCAAATTGAACTTGCCGACGACCACCTCGTTCAACTTACTATAAAAAGAGTCAAAAGACTCATCCTCGCTCATTTTGAGCTCCTCAAAGCGAGTGGTCAACATCTGAAGTTTGGTGCCCTTCACCTTCTTAGTCCCTTCATAAGTTGTCTCCAGAATTTCCCATGCTTCCTTAGCAATGGTGATATGTGAAATCCTGTGAAATTCTTCTAGAGAGACACCACAGAAAATGGCATTCAAGGCTTTGCTATTTGCATTAGCCGCCGCAAGAGTTGCCTTATCCCAAGTGAATTTTATAGCCTCCAGCCTAGTCCAACCTGCTTCAACTGCATCCCACATAGCATCATCAATAGAACACAAAAACGGCCTCATACGGACTTTCCAAAAAGCATAGTTATTACCATCAAAAAATGGTGGTACATTAAGAGATTGAGACCTATCCATCTCAATGAAGGGTTAGGGATCACACTTAGATATTTAAACCACAACAAGTGTACCCGCTCTAATACCAATTGAAAGTTCAAATAGCGTTGAAAACACTATGAACGTTTTGACCCCCAATTACAAAAAATCAATTCAAGCTTATTATCAAACAATTAACGTGCGGAACATGAACATAAGCCAAACACAAAATTGATAAACAATTTAAGCCAATTATAATCACATCCACAATAGAAAATAGAAGGCAAAGATAAAGGAAGAGAGATGTAAATACAAGGACAACACGTGATGTGTTATCGAAGAGGAAACCGAAGCCCTCAGTGTAAAACTTCTCTGCCGCCCTCCAAGCGGTAAATAATCCACTAGAAAATGTAGTTGGGATACATGAACAGCAATAGACCCTCCAAACCTAATCTACCCAGGTACCTAAGCCCTCCAAGCTTCTTACTCCAACGAGGTTGAGTCGAACCTTTTTCTTTTCTAGCTTACCGGATTCTGCTATAAACCATAGCATCAACCAACAGTCATTGGTCTCTTCCAAACTGCTTCCCTTAGCACCAAATGAACCTTCTCACCAGATGTGGGTGTGATGAGAAAATGATTTGATTAAGAACCTCTCAAGGATATATCAATGGAGAGGAAGAGAATAGAGGAATTTGAAGAGTCTCTTAGTGAAGATTGGGGATGAGGCAATCTTGTTTTTCTCTAGGGTTTCTCTCACAAAAATTCTCTCTGGAAGCTTTCTACATTTTGTGGGTATAAGGGTCTATATATGATGGTATGTGTTCGGAATAGAAGAGTCAGTTTTGCTAAACAGGGTTGGTTGGCGGCTTGACCTTGCGGCTTGTCCAAGTCGTGAGGTCAAGTCGCGAGGTAACGGCCTGGCCAACTTGGGACTTTTGTCCTGTAATGCGACAGTTGGCATGACCCTTCACCTTCCTGCATGCTTCTCACGTGCACAGCATTTGGGGGCTTGCAAGCCGCGAGTCAGTCGCAAGTCCTAGCCGCGAGTCAGTCGCGAGTCCTAGCCGCGAGTCTCTGTTTCTTTGCACAAAGATGAGCAATTCTTCATACTCTCTTCACACACTACCCTTACATGAATCTCACCTAAATACAGGGTTACTAAGTGCTAAATTACAAGCAAATTGACACAAAATAAAGTTAACAAGGTGGTTGATAAATTTCAACCTTACACTTGTCATCATTCTTTATATTTTTCTCTTGCTAGAAAAGATTGTTGCTGCTAATAAATAGAACCCCATGAAAATTTCCAGTTTGTGTTTTTTGTATAATATACTGTGGTCCCTAAACTACGACATAATTTAACATTTTGAATAACAAAGGTCAAATATGTAAAATGTTGTCAATTCACCTTACTAAAACTTATTTCTTAATTTTATCAACATCCAAAGAATTATAATTTTATTGACATCGCATGACCTACACGGAGAGTGCAATCTTGCTACTATTCGGAAACTTTCAGACTTTAATTTTGTTGTGGGTAATGTTTAGTAAAACTGAGTAGATCATGATATGCCATTTGATCATTGAATGTGATTAGGCTTGCATAACATCAGAAAATTCTGGACAACAGATTGTTGCCAATCAGCTTAAGCAAGCAGATAACAATTGGTGAAATCTACACTTACGCATGTAGACACACTCTGATTTCATTCAAGTGTCTAATATACCATTTATCATTTACAGGTCCAAGAAATGCTTAGAAACAATGATTTTACTAGACCACTTGCAACAATGGAGCAGGCATGGTTTGCGGTATGTGTTTCTAAGTTTCTTTATAATATTAAATTTGAATTACAAAAACTTTTTGGAGACTTCATATCCAATGATTTTTCAACAGTTGTTGCGCTTGATATGTATAGGCCATTGCTTTACTAGCTCTACCTGCGATCTTTCTGTTCAAATTGTATTCAGCTATTTTCAGGTCAGTTTTATTTATGAAATCTTATTTTTAAGGGATTGCTACGGTTATTACAATTTTTTTTTTTTTTTTTTTTTTTGTTTCATACTTAGATTTTTTTTTTTTTTTTTCTTTTGACTTGTGCAGTAAAAAGACAAGGAAACGCAGTCGTACTACTCATTCCCATTCAAACCACAGGCATCGTAGGGCCAAGAGGAGTCATCCTGAAAAGTAAAATGCTATGAGGTAAATGTGCATTTTAGGGTTTTTTTATTGAAAGTTAATTAGAAATCACGTTTAGGAATCCATGAGCTCTACTGGAAATGACACTTGCTCTCCTATAAGGACGGGTTAAAAGATGAGGTCCTGGGATCATGACCCATTAGATACATGTGTAACTTACCAATAAAAATGAGAAAAAAAGAAATCACATTTAGGAATTCTTCAAGATCGTACAGACCTTGCTTCATAGTCATTTGTGCACATCTTTAATTTTCTGCCAATGGTCTTTGGAAATGACATCTCCTCCCCAATTAACAAGGGGTGGAGGGTATGATGATAGGTTCAATCCTGTATAAGTGCATGAGTTGTGTTTGCCTTAGAAAAAAAACTGTTCCTACTTTTTTCTTGTAAACTAATGTTCTGGTAAAGTTGTCTTTTATGCACATTTTTCTTATATACTTATGCTGAAAGTTCGCACGCCTAATTACTAGGTGCTGTATTAGACCCCCCCCCCCCCCCCAATTTTAATCATGGCATAATTAATTTTAGGCTAAACACAATTATAGCAGAATAAACGTAATTAGCAATTAA
>NW_027069535.1:692890-733507 GCF_002906115.3 Quercus suber
CCCCCCCCCCCCCCCCCCCAATTTTAATCATGGCATAATTAATTTTAGGCTAAACACAATTATAGCAGAATAAACATAATTAGCCAATTAATTAACTGAACCACTAAACAATTGCAAGGATAAACATAATTGAATGATGCAATAATGAAAAGGGCAGTGGGGAAAAAAGGTTGCAAACCAAAGGTAGAACCCAATATGTTATTGAAGAGAAAAACCGAAAAACTCAGCGTAAAAACCTCTCTGCGGCCTTCCAAACCTAAAATTATTCTACTAGTAAATAGGTTAGGGTACAAAAATACACAGATCCTCCAAGCCTAAGCAACCCAATATACTTGAGTCTTTCAAGCTCTAGCTACCAGAGAACTTCATGGAGTTTTGTCTTCACTAGCTTTTCAAATTTTGCACCATTGCTTGGTTGCACCACCATGCCTTACTAGCTGAATATACGGTCAAGCTTCATTGCTTCTCGCTCTAAGACACTCAACACTCAGAATATGTGAAGATTGTGTTTGGGTAAACCTCCTCTCAAGGTATGAAAATTGGGAGAGGGAAGAGAGGTGGAGAAACTAAGGTGTTTGACTCTTGCAATGAAAGGCACAATTCTCACACTCTCAAAGATTTTTCTCTAGGGTTTTCTTTATGATTCTCTCCTTACAATTTCGTGGGAAAAGAAGGTATATATATTGTAGAAAAAGAGAGGGATAGTTGCTTCTAGAAAATGAGCTATCAGTGTAACTTGCTGGTCACTCGCAGGTGGGCACACTCGTGACTTTTGAAATACCTCATGTGCTCCTCACATGTTAACTAGTGGGTGCTCCAGTCCTGAGCCACTCACGAGTCAATCTAGAGTTTCATTGTGTTGGTAACTCTTCACCAACTCTAGACCCAATCCAAATACATTAAAACCCCACAAAATACAAGGAAATACAACAAATTTGGCACGGAATAAAGCCAACAAAAACGCTATGGACAATGACAACTTAACATATGTAATTTAATGCATGTCTTGGATTATATAGCCATTTTTATGTAAAATTTGTTATGGACTGAACTTCTGGTTCTTGATTAATTAAGGATTTAAATTTAGCAGGAGTAATCCTATATGGATAACAATTTGACTGTTCCAAATTTGAAAACACCAAGTATGAATTGATGTTGTTATTTTCTGTTCATAAACTTATCAAAGATTATGCTAAAGATAATATCACTAATGTATTTGCTTGTGAAACCTCATTGGCTTTTATTTATTTATTTATTTTTTTATCAATAAATAAAAACTTTATTGAAATTAAAAAAAGAGGTACAAAAAAAAAAAAAAAAAACAGTTACCCAAGTACACTGGGAGTGTACAGAGGGAAACAAAGCATTAATAAAAACTACATAAATCTAAAAAAATCCAACAAAGAAGATGTGGGAAGACCACTCAACGTAGTTATCCACTCAAACAAAGATAACATGAAGATGCATTTCAACTCAATGATAGACCACTCCTCCCCTTCAAAATTCTAGTTGTTTCGCTCCCTCCATATAGTCCACAGAATACAATGTGGGATAGCCATCCAAATAGAAGCTACAGTATGATGCTGAACACCTCCGTGCCAACAAGCTAGCAACTCAATCAACTAATTAGGCATAATCCAAGATACACCAAACAAGCTAAACGCAAACAACCATAAATTATAAGCATAAGAACAATGAAAGAGTAGATGATCCACCGATTCCCCATCACTCTTACACATACAACACCTGTTGACAATACAAATATTCCTCTTCTTCAAATTATCCAACATGAGAATCTTTCCCTTAGTAGTTGTCCAAGTGAAAAAAGTGACTCTCGAAGGAGCTTTCGCCTTCCAGATACTTTTCCAAGGGAATAAGTTGCTAGTGCTACCCGTTAAAGTTTTAAAATATGACTTAACTTCAAAAGCACCACTCTGAGTAGCTGATCATACTATTTTATCTTCCTCACTTCAACCCACCTCAGTAGAATAAAGAAGATCAAAGAAAGAATTCAAGCTCTCCAATTCCCAATATTAAAGTGGTCTAATAAATAGGACATCCCAATAAACAACACCATTTTGCCAACACAAGTGCTCTGCCACAAAAACCTCCTTGTCAGGGGTGGCGAAATTCGACATGACCTGCGAACCCAACATGACTAACCCGTTTATAAACAGGTCATGGGTTGAGGCTAAACGGGTTGGGGTCATATTCAAGTTGACATGGCTGACTCGTTTACTAAACGGGCCGTGTTCGTGTAAAACATGTGAACCCATTTGACCCAATTAGCTTATAAAGATAATTTTACCAATTTACCCTTATAAACCTAGGTATATAAGCTTACCTATTCTCTTATTCTCCTCCCTCACTACTAGACCTCAATAACGCCTTTCTCACTCTTTGTTTCTTCTTTTTTATCATCAGCCTTAACTCTCTAACTCTTCTTCTTCTCCTCAGTACTTCAACCGCTTCTCTTTCTTATCTACAAATTCTACATTATTTAAAATCAAAACTCTAGCCATCCCCATGTCTCACAACCCTATCTTCCTTCAAATCCCTAGCCGCCTCCACTACCATCTCTTCTCCTCAAAACCGTAGCTGCCTCTCTGCTCTCTCTTCTCCTTCACAGGTTCACAGCTTCACCAGCTCACCTCTTTCTTCAGCTTTCAACTAACAAATCCACTAGCTAGGTATATGAACAACGTCTATTTCTCACACTCATTTACAATTTTACACACCACTTTTGCCAAAAAAAAAATTGTTACTTTTCCAAGTTGAAAATCGTGAATTATTTTAGTTCAAAAAAACAGAGTGAACGGTTCTATCATTGTCAAAAGCTGAAGCCTTAGATATTAAATCTATCAGTGCTAGATCAGCTTGCTTAGGAAGAGAACTGAAATGGGAGGGGAGATTTGCTCGATTCTATTTTTTGTAAGAGAGACTAAGAAGTGAGACTCTCATAAAGGAAAAACAAAAAAGAGACAGAGAAGCAGGGAGAGAGATGAACTGAAAAGACTAAGAGAGCTGTAATGTGTTTGTGTTATCTGTTTGGGAAGAGATTCGAGCATGAGATATTTTATATTTTTTAAACAAAAAAATTCCATAGCCACACCTTTTTCTCATCACATGACTTTCCCTTGTTTTTTTAGACGAATGCTTGCCACATTTCAAACTTTAACGTATCTTTGTTTTGTTTTTATGAAATGAACTTTTTTTGTGTTAAACTATCATGTTGATTGTTTGGTACTAATATTAGATCTTTTTTTTTTTTTTTTTAATGTTGATTTTAAAATAATTGGGTCTTGCTCTATGTCTATGATTACTTTTTTAGTTTTATGAACCCAAATAGGAATGGCAAAAAAAAGAAAAAGAAAAAAGTGAAGAACATATTGTGATGTTGAAGGCGCATGAAGGAGGGAGAGTGGAAGCGATTGAGGCGGGCGATAGTGAAGTAGTGAGTGTGGCTGTGTGGGTTGATGAGAGTGACGACTTGAGGAGTTAAAGGTGGCGGCAGTGAGGCGTGGCCGTGTGGCTGTGGCTGTGGCCGTGAGAGTGACTGGAGTCTGGAGATTTGAGAGAGGGAGGGTGGTAGCTCAGAGATGAGAATGGGAGAATGAGATGAAAAATGAAATGAGACTTAAGGTTGTTTATAACTATATATAAGGGTAGTTAGGTCATTTTATATGTAACCGGGTCAGGTTCGGGTTTTTTGTTTTAAACCCATACCCAACCCTATTTTTAATCGGGCCGAGTAAAACCCAACCCATTAGGGTCAGGTCGGGCCGAGTACCCGTGGGTCAGGCTTGGATTTCCATCCCTACCAAACGCAACCTTAGAATTAAGTTTGTTTCTACTCCTATAATAGTCTATATAAGCATAGTATTGTACTCCTACAGAGACAATTTGATTGATTAATAAAGTTTGCTTTTGGAATTTTTTTCAATGGCCCAATATTGACTCTAGCTAACCCTAGGTGAAGACATGGTTTTTTTCTTCATTAATATATATATATATATAGTGGTAACTTGTATGCTAAGATAGGCCAATACTACAATGTTCCACTCCAATGGACAAACCAGAATGGGTCTGAAACGGTAATCAGAACATTAAGAGTACTAGGTTTGTTCACTCTTGCTGAACTCCAGGCAAGCGTAGGTGCTAACTCCTCTTGCTTGATGTTGACTTCTAGGTTTTTATCTTTTCTTCTTTGCTTCTTTATAACAATTTTCTTTTAGTGTTTGTTTTGCATTAGTTTTGGATGGTGCAGGAAGCATGAAGACAATATTATTTTAATGTGTATGCTTGTTGCCAATGGCAGTTTAGGAATTAGGAAATTGACCACTTTCAATAAAGCCCTACTAGTAAAGTTGCTTTGGCATTTCGGGATCAAGGAGACTTGGCTTTGGAGGAGGGTGGTAGCTTTGAAATTTGGGGAAGAATGAGGGATGGACCTCTAAGCTAGGAAGGAGTGTTCATGGGTGTGGTTTGTGGAGAAGTATACGGATAGGTTGGGAAGTTTTTAACAAAAACTTCCAGTTTAAGGTTGGTGTGAGGAATAGAGTGAAATTTTGGATAGATTGGTGGTAGGGATCTTCATCTCCATTTGGCTTTTCTGGTCTTGTACAATATTACTACTAATAGAGTGGCTTTTGTAGACTCATCTTTTATATGCCAAGGAACGGGGTACTGGAGAAGTTGGGATGTTCATTTCATTCAGGGTCCTAATGATTGGAAGGCAGATGCAGTGGATGATTTCTTTCGATTCTTGGCATCCAATTTACCTTTAGCGATCAATGGTGATCATATGAGATAGAAGTTAATAAAATGGGGATTTTAATATCCGTTCATTTTATCATAAGTTATGTGGTTCTTCTTACGTTGTTTTTCCATGGAAAGGCATTTGGAAGGTTAAGGGTCTATTTGGATATCGCTTATTACTGAAAACTAAAAACTAAAAATACTATAGTAAAATAATTTTTAAATGTGTGAATAGTACCATGGGACCCAAATTTATATTGAAATCTGTGTTTGGATGACTTTTGTGGGTCCGTGAACAATGCTGTGGGACCCACCATTTTTCAACAAAACGCAAAAACGCACCTTCTCAGTGCTATCCAAACTCACACTAAGGCACCCCAACATGTCTCTTTCTTTGTTTTGACAACCACATGGGATAGGTTTCTCACAGGCAATAACTTGCGAGTTAGGGGCTTTGATTTTGTTGATTTGTACAATATGTGTCGTTGTTCTGGAGAGACAATGGATCATTTGTTGTTACACTATAGAAAAGCTTATCTGCTGTGGAGCTTTGTCTTTAGAACATTTTGGGATTTCCTGGTTTCTCTCACATTTTGTGGCTGATTTTCTCTTTGGTTGGTGGAATTGGTTGGAAAAGCACTCATCTTACATTTGGAATTTAGTTTCGTTGTGTTTGATGAGGTGTATTTGGAGGGAACGCAATCGGTGGATTTTTGAGGACTTAAATCCGATGACCAACTTCTTGTGCCCTTTACTAGTTCCCTTTTTGATTGGTCTAGGGCTTGGGGACTCACATCTAGTGATTCTCTCTTTTTGTTCCTTAGCTCTCTCTTTCTTTGTAATTAGTTCTTTTTTGTTTTTGCTTCTCTCTTTTTGTATTTTTTGATATGCTTTGCGCTACTTTGCATATAGCAATTTTTTGAATATACATCTTTATAACATATAAAAAAATATGTAGTTTAAGAAGTCAATTGTATATTTAGTCATCAATTCAATTTTTTTTAGGCATTATGGGTTAATTATGTTATTAGAATTTTATTAATTTCCTAGAGCAGAATATCTTGTTATTCAATAAGTTGGCTTTCTTAAATCAATTAGAATTAGGGTTCAATCCTAGTAGTCTATAAGCACACTATTGTTTTCCTATGGAGCGTATGGAGACAAATTGATTGATCAATAAAGTTTCTCTTGGAATTTTTCCTATGGTTTAGTGTTGCTGACTCCAACCAACCCTAACTTTGTTCTCTCTTGCTTGGTGCTTACTCTATGCAAGACAAGGCAATGACTCCTAAGTTATCTATCTTTATTTTCTATTCTTTAATTTTGTTGTTACATCCATTTTGGTTTTGTCTTAAGTCACAAAATAGCCACATACCACCACATCATGCAGCACATTCCAATATGGAGGAGAAAACGTATATAAAAAATTAAGGTATTGGGTCAAACTCTTCTTTGGTGTCAAGGTAATAGCTTCAAGGTAATAGCTATGAATAGTCACCGACTCTCAAGGAAAGGGTGGAAGAATGGGACATGCAATGCATAACTGGCAAGTGATCATCACTCCTCAACCAAGTATTCTTTGCATCTCTCAAAAAAATGATAATAATAATCATATGCATAATACCATGGCAAAACCGAAACCTGCCGATGGTGCAAAATTGCAGATTTAATGAACTTTGTATAAGCTTGAACTTTTTTTTTTTTTTTTGTATGGGGCCACGAGGCAACAGACACTTTGTCCAAATAAGGTTCTATGACTGTCATAACCTGATTGAAGTATGGCTGTGTGAACTTCCTAGCTCCCTATCACCACAGAAAGGCAGCTCATTGGTAAGATTTCAAACTAGAAATTAGTATATAAAATAGGTTCATCTGAACTTAGTCTTACTTGAATGTAAGGATCTGCCATCTTTTGTACCTTTATAACATGTGGTACTACAGAACTCTTAGATGCATGGTAAGCCTCAAACATTTCAGCCGTAAGTGAATGAATATGTGGTTCAAGAGAGGTTACAAATGTCAACCATTGTTCCAGCATACTTGGTAGCCATTTTTTCACATTAACAAAACAAGGCAATTGAAAGTTCAAAATGTGTATAAAACACCCTTAAACGTTTAGACCCCAAATTATAAAATATCAATTCAAGCTTAAAATCAAACAATTAATGTGCGGAATATGAACATAAGCCAATCACAGAATTGATAACTAATCTATGCCAAATATAAACACATCCACAGCAATAAATATAAGGCAAAGATAAAGGGAAGGAAGATGCAAACACACGAACAACACACGATGTGTTATTGAAGAGGAAACCGAAGTCCTCGGCGTAAAACCTCTCTGCCGCCCTTCAAGTGATCAAATAATCCACTAAAGAATGTAGTTGGGATACATGAATAGCAGAAGACCCTCCAAGCCTAATCTACCCAAGTACCTAAGCCTTCCATGCTTCTTGCTTCAACGAGGTTACGCCGAACCTATTTCTTCTTTATCTTCCCAGATTCCGCTACTAGACCATATCATCAACCAATGTATATTGGTTCCTTCCAAACTGCTTCCCTTAGCACCAAATGAACCTTCTCACAGACATAGGTGTGGTGAGATAAGGATTTGGTCAATGACCTCTCAAGGGTATTGTAAAGTTGTGATTTACAACTATGTTTTATATTGGCTTTATTCCATGACAAAATGTGTTGTAATTACTTTAATTCATTTCCTTGTATTTTGTGGGATTTAATTGTATTGGGTTTAGTATCAAGTTGGTGAAGACTCAAGCTTTATTGAAGATCAGTGGATCTCACAGGTGTGTCACTGGAAGCTAACCCGTGAAAGAGCCATGTGAGAAGCACATGACTGGAAGCTAAAGAGTCATGCCAGGCTGTTTTTTTCGCGAGTGTCTCGCGGGTAAGGCCTTCCCGCGAGATAGTCGTAAAACATTCTACCTGAAAGATTTTAATGAGTGACTTTCTTACCCTTCACCTATACTATATATACCCTCATTACCCACAAATGTTGGAGAGGCTATTTAGAGAGAAAAACCCTAGAGTGGTTTTCTAAAACACACACACCTATCATTTGAGAGAGAGCTACTCATCCTTAGTGAGAAATCAATGTAGCCTCTTCTCCATCCCTCTCCCATTATCATACCTTGAGAGGAGACTTGTACCCAAACACAATTCACACCTATTCAAAGTGTAGAGAGTGTTTTGGAGCTGCTGGGAAGCATTGGAAGAAGCCGATGATGGGAGATGCAACATGGAGCTTGTTGCGAGATCCGGAGAACTAAGACAAGACACGGTTCTGAGAAGCCTTGTTGGAGTAGGAGCTTGGAGGGCTTGGGTACATTGAGTAGATCAGGCTTGGAAGGTCTCTTGCTAACCCATGTATCCCAATTGATTGTCTAGTGGATCAATTTCCGCTTTGAGGACGACGGAGAGGTTTTTCGCCAAGTTCTTCCGTTTCCTCTTCGAAAACACGTCTCGGTGTTTTCTGTGTTTGTATCCTTCTTCCCTACTCTTTTATATTCCATTATACTGCTGTGTTGCTTAGTTTATGGATTAGAGTAGCTTATTCATTCATCCGCTTGCATTTACACTATTCCGCACTTAGTATTACGTTAGTGTAAAATCTATCGAGTCGTAATTTTAATTAGAGGTCTAAATTGCTCTTGTGTTTTCAACACCTTTTCGAGCTTTCAAGTTCTATCATTGCCAAAAGCTCAAGCCTTAGATATTAAATCTGTCAGTGCTAGATCAGCTTGCTTAGGAAGAGAACTGAAATGGGAGGGGAGATTTGCTCGATTCTATTTTTTGTAAGAGAGACTGAGAAGTGAGACTCTCATAAAGGAAAAACAAAAAAGAGACAAAGAAGCAGGGAGAGAGATGAACTGAAAAGACTAAGAGAGTTGTGATGTGTTTGTGTTATCTGTTTGGGGAAGAGATTCGAGCATGAGATATTTTATATTTTTTAAACAAAAAAATTCCACAGCTACACCTTTTTCTCATCACATGACTTTCTCTTGTTTTTTTAGATGAATGCTTGCCACATTTCAAACTTTAACGTATCTTTGTTTTGTTTTTATGAAATAAACTTTTTGTGTGTTAAACAATCATGTTGATTGTTTGGTACTAATATTATATCCATCCTTTTCTAGGTTTTTTTTTTTTTTTTTTTGTGTGTTAAACAATCATGTTGATTGTTTGGTACTAATATTATATCCATCCTTTTCTAGGTTTTTTTTTTTTTTTTTTGTCCTCTTAAAATAAATTAATTGAAGATCCTTTTGCTTTTTTTCTTTTTAGTCACTAACTCACTATACTGTTAACTACTTAGTACTAATAATAGATTTTTTTTTTTGGTTGATTTTAAAATTATTTGTCATGATTTATGATTTCTTTTCAAGTTTATTTGTTTTTGTCATCTTAGAATTACTAATTTTCTGCTTAGTAATTTCTCTTTAAATTTTTCTAGGTGGAAAATGATGAGATACAACGTATTGACACTAAAAATAAAGGTGAAGACATTGACTTAAAAGATAAACTTGATGAACTGGCTGAGATGCTTCCTACAAAAGATGGAGAAAAGCCTATTTGCAAATGCAAAGTATGAAAGTGATATATTTCTGTTGGAGTATATGGTATTGGAATTTTGAAGCTCCATTTGAATGTATGTTGAATAAGAATGAGCACAAAGAAGATACCTCTTCAATGGAACCCTCAATCTCTTATAATACAGTCTCTTAATTTGGATGACTTAGTTTTTGATCTGGCACTTGGATGGTTGGACTTAAATTTTGCCATCATGTGTATTTTGATATGCCATGTAATCGTTTTGATTTTTTAATCTTAAACTGTGATTTCTTTTAGTTTTTCATATGGCACTTGGATGCCATGTAATAATTTTTTTTATATATATATATATTTTATTATGGAACTTTGACATATTATTGAATTTGATAGAATGGATTGGAACCTTTTAGACTAGTAATTTGATTTTGAAGGAAGACAAGAATTATTTTCTTTTATTATTATTACTAGATTTTATGATTGTAAGTTGTAATGGAATGTTTATTACTTGATTTATGGTTATAATATAATTTTAGATATATGAGATATATATATTTTGAGAAAGAGATATATGGGAATTGATAATAGGTTATTCAAGTTAGGTATGACCTATTAATCAAACATGTTATTCAGGTTAGTTATAATCCATTAATTAAACAGATTAATAAATAGGTCATTTGTGTCGACCTTAACATAACCTGCTAATTAAACGGGCTAAACGTGTCGTGTCGTGTTACCCGTTCAATAAACAAGTCATGTTAGGATTGAAGAATCTTGACCCATTTACTAAACGGGTCGGGTTCGTGTTGACTCATATAACATAATACTCACAACTCAACCCGACACAAACCCGACACGTGAACACGAATTGTCACCCCTACTCCTTGTTTTGTGCAAGGCGATACAACAACAAGAATGTCTCCTTAAGAGGTAGCTCCCCACACCACACATCATCCCAAAAATGAATTTGAAAACCCCTTCCCACCTCAAAACGAATATTTTTGGAAAACTTCCCCCAACCACCTCTAATATGCTTCCACAACGACAAACCATGAGCTTCATTAGAAACTCCAGAACACCATCCACCCTTAACACAGCCATATTATTTACTATCACAACTCTCCACATAGCATTTGTCTCCTCAGCAGACTGCCATAACCACTTACCCAATAAGGCAGTGTTAAAGTGTTTGAAGTTTCATTGGCTTTCTTTCTGCTAAATATTAAAAGGTGATTGGCTCAATTGTTTCACTCAGCTTTGAAGCATATGATCCCTTTTCACTCCAATTTACTTCAGAAAAATATTCTTCAAATCATGTCACTTTTGCAACTCCAATGATAGGAAAAAGTAACATATTTAAACAGTTTTTGTTCTTGCTTTTGAAACTATTATTGATTAACATCCGAAAATTGACAAAAAAGAATCTCAAGTATTGAATGTGTGTTTTTGATGTTACACTTTCTTGGTGCAGCTGCATTGCATATTCAAGCGTACTTCTACTTGGATTAATTTACCTGTCTAGAATTCATTCTTAACTATTAATTGGGCAACTAAGGCACAACGTCTAAGGAACTATCCATACATTTAAATTTAAGAAGGAAATTAAATTATTTTATATTTTTATTTTATGTAAATTTTTTTTATAAAAAAATTGAAGTCTTTTTAAGATGTTTAATTGATGCAGCATAATTAATTTACATGGCATGATTTGATTAAACCAACTAATACACATGGCAGGCTTAGGTGGCTTTTAATGGCTAGCTTGTTAATGGATATATGAGGGGCTTCTTCAAAACCCCACATAAACATTAGGGGTTTAAATAAAAATTTTTAAAGGTTAGTGGAAATATTTTAAAGGGTAGGGGTGTAAATCTGAATTTTAAAGGTTAGGCGTGGCTCTACTTCGTGTTTTTTCTTTCCTATTCTTAGTTTGGATGTTTGAAATGCATAGATTTGTGTCCCCTTTCAGCAAATATCCGCCTCTCCATGAAGGTTAAGGATGTCAATATCAGAATATTGTGAATATGAACAATACTAATTCATCTTTACTTGGTTATGTTACGGAAAATGTAAATAGAACCGCCAATTTGTGGAAGGTGAGGTTGTGGTAAAATTCATCTTTACGGTCTTCCTTCCCTCATAAGAATGAGGTGTGGAAGGTGAGGTTGTGGTAAAATTCGGACAAAATTGCAAAATGCCCCTTTTGGGCAAACTAAGCAGCGTTTTGCCCTCTTTCTCAAACTAATTAGGAAAATGCCCCTCTTTTGAAAATCGAGTTTCTCAAAATCAATTTAGGCCCTATAGCGGCATTTTTAAGGAGCTTATAGTGACGTTTTCAGGACCTATAGTGGCGTTTTATAACTCAATTTATATAAAATCGAGTTATAGGTAAAAAAAAATTAAAAAAATTGCCTATAACTCGATTTATTAGAAGTCGAGTTACAAAACGTCACTATAGGTCTTGAAAACGTTACTATAGGTCTTTAAAAACACCGCTATAGAGCTTCAGAATTTTTTTTTTTTTAATAACTCGATTTTGAGAAAATTGAGTTTCAAAAGATAGGCATTTTCCTAATTAGTTTGAGAAAGAAGGCAAAACGCTGCTTAGTTTGCTCAAAAGGGGCATTTTGCAATTTTGTCCGGTAAAATTCATTGGATGCATGTGAACTTACAAATTGAAAAAAGGAAATAAAGGAAAATATAAAAGGAATTCTTTAACATCATAGAGAATGCTTCCGAGGAAAATGCCTGCTATTGCTTTTTTTTCTATGAATTTATAATATAAAAAAAAAATACCTGCTATTTGTTACAGTAATAATGTTGGCGAAAGACTTTGGTCAGATATCAATTCGGCTTCCATTTGCTTTGTAAACTTTGTTGGACGTAATGATGAAATGAAAACAACCATAAATTTGTTAGAGATTGAAGGGTCAATATAAGCAAGGGGAATTTCACCTACATGATCTTCCAGGGGTGTACGAGTAAACCTGGTAAAAATTTCTCATTAAAATATAGTACTTCGTGAATCCTTGAATTTAAGGTTTTTTTTGTTTGGATAGATATGATCGAATTTCAACTTATGACATTTATTCCATGATGATTGCTCATATCATTATGCTAAGACACGAATCAATTTTTGGTGTAAGCAGAGTCCAAGCCTTATATATATTATTTGACTATAAGAAAATTTACTAGTTGATTTACATGAATTTGATTTGGCTATTGCTTGAGGGATATAAGTGTTAGATTTTTTTTTTTTTTTGGCTATCTTTTGCAACTGAAAGCATGCTTCTCTTGGGGCAAGCTCGTTTCTATTGACGATGATTTCACTTCAGTACCTTTTTTGCATGGCCTCATTAAATAATTAGATTTTAATGAATTCTCGTGGCCATTTCCAGGACTTTTGCAGATGAAGCCCCGGCAGAATTTACAAAATTTCAATATCTTTTCAAGCGGACAACAACCTTCATCATCAGAATTAAATGCTGCATTTCAAAATCCGTTTTGTGAAGATAAAATCAACAGGCTTCAAATTTCTCATATAGAGATTATACACCTTGGAGTTCTGCAAATTCTAAGGTTCTTCACGACACCCCCCCCCCCCCCCCCCCCCCCTAAAACTCCCTCTTAAATTATAAGGTCTAATTTTTTTTGCTAAACTAAATCATAAGGTCTAAGGATTCATATCTATTCAAAAGGTGTATAATTTCATTTATCTGTGTTAATTTCCTTCTTCTTTTTTCCCTCATCTTAGATGAAATGTATCTCTTTGGAATCAAAATCATTTATTGAGAGGTTTTTTGGTTCAAATCTTAATTGTGTGTAAGTAGTTTTAAAAAATAGACCCAATAAAGAACCGCAAAAGGGATCATATCACCTACAATTAATTAAAGTACAATCCCTACGATATAATTGAGTTGGCCCAATTAGAGCTTGTCATGTCAAAACCGGACCCAATAAAGAACCCCGAAAGGGATAATAAAACCAACAATTTGTGCAATGTGATTGAGGTGGCCCAATTAGAGCTTGTCACCTCCATGACTAACGGAACCAAGAAAATCTATCACCCTCTTTAACTACAGAAATTATTAGGTCCACCGGAAGGATTGTTGAAGTGGTCCTTCTAACCAATGAAATAATGTCGCTTATGCAAATGTGTGAGTTAGATTCCCGATGAACACGAGAATTAAAAATAAAAAACCACTAGGTAATATTACATTTGCATAAATGACAGTGTTTTATTAGTTAGAAGGACTAGGAGGACCATTTTAGCTCCATCCCTAAGTACATATGGTATTCCACATTGTAAAAAGCAGAGTACATTGGCACAACATCAAACCCACGTTATCATTACATATTTAAACGGTTTGAATATGCAAAACATTTTCATAGCAAAACATTTTCACAACAAAACCACAGTGACAAACTACAAACAATTAAGGCGCACGTTTGGTAGACTGTGATATAGACACTGTCACGTAACCAATAACTATTCCTTTTTTTCTTTTCTTTTCTTTTCTTTTCTTTTCTTTTTTTATAATAACTAATAGCTATTCTTATGGTAAGGTTTAGATATTCTTTAGTTTGGTTATGTTTTTATAATGGGGAATAATTAATCTTTATGAATAGCTATTCTTTAAAATGAGGAATAACCATTTCTTTTTAAAAAGTAATAGTTATTCCTTAGTAAGTATAATAATTTCTAAAATTAATGTATTTCCAAATAAACAAAATTTCTATACACATAACAATTATAAAAATAATAAATTATAAAAAATAACTCATCTCTCTCTCAAATTAAAAAATATACATAAGTTTTATTCGAATGTTACAGCTTATTTATTCCCAGTAATAAAGATTATCATTCCAATCATAAGCCTCATTCAGTGTACCAAACATGCTTTTAATAATAAGTAAATAAGTGATGTTAATAGTATTACTAGGTTCAAATGAGAACCCATAACAATTTACTACTAAGATTTTATTGTGAAATTATTTTAACTGTTATTCCTATAGTACTACCCAAACTGTTTGGACCTTTAAATTTTGCACAAAATATTCATTATATATGATTTTCTTTTACTATTGTGTAATACAAACACTTATTTAATAAAAATGGATTAAATGACTAATTTACTAATAAGATGACATTATCATTTAGCTAAACCCTCTCTCTCATTTTCTTTACTTTATAGAATTTTGGGTAAATTACAAATTATTCCTCTGAAGTTTGGGACTGATTGGATTTTACACTCCAAAGTTTCAAAAACATGATTTACACCCTAAAGTTTGGTTCCATTAGCAATTCACCCTCACGGTTAGTTTCTGCTGTTAAGTGACATATCGTCGTGCTGATGTGTTTTATTTTTGCCAAATTAGCCCCAAAACTACGTCGCTTCAATGATGACCAAGTGAAGAGCTAGCATAATCAAAACTATGTCATTTTAGGCCTAAACTTAAAACATAAACTTCTAGCCTAAACGACGACACTGTTTCAGGCCAAACTCTAAAACCTAAAACATAAATCACAAAGAAGACATCAGAGATCAGACCTCCCTAACCCAAACCCCACGAACCCACACCTCCCTAACCTAAACCCCTCAGCTCAAACTGAACCTAGATAGACCAGAATTAGACAAAATATCAATAAACTAAAGGCGGCAACACATTTTTTTTTTTTTTAACAATTAATGATTCAAGCTTCATTGCTTTAATGGTAAAGTTACTACTACGTAATTGGCACACACATTTTCATAAACACCACCATACATAACTGTGGGGGGAAAAAACCCAGAACTGCTTAATGGGCCCGGGACACCCTGTTAAGGATTATTATATTTCCGATGAGCAATAGGTGGTTGGGGCGGCCCATCTGAAGCAGGAAGCCCAGAAGTAAAGGGGGAGTACCGTCCGAAGAGGTCACTACTGGTCCGAAGACGTCTTACTCCTCGGCCACAAATAGCCTTGATCAAACAAACGTGTGAAAGGTCCGAATAATCTTCCTAACAATCCCAATGATCATGATAAGTTCTGGGTGGATCCGGAGATGATCAGAACTAAAAAATATCTAAAGGAAAAGCTGCTACCACCGTATTTAATGCACTACAACAGCTTTTCTGGCCGCATTTATGTGGAGAAGACCCCTGAACAGTGTAACCTCGGCTATCGCCACTCACAAAGAACTAAAGTAGACACAGACGTGACATGCACTTGAGTAGATACGCAGATGAAGAATAGGTGGACGATGGAGATGATAGGAGAGGATGCTATATAAAGAAGAAGGGTCCCTGATAATAGGGGACGGAGGGGAAAGAAAAAAGAAAGAAAGAAAAGCTTTACTGTAGCTCTGAATGTTGCAATCACTATTCACTTAATAAAACATCTCTTCGGACATTTATTCATGGAGTTGTTCAGGCATTATTTCATGTTATCATCATTGCAATTAACCTAGCCAACCATTGTTTACTTCATAACCAGCCTAGCTCTTTCGTCCACTCTCTACAAATTTATTGTCCTGGGTTCGCCGGGCCTTCAACCCATATCTTTTAGGCTTGGGCTACAAAAACAATCACCGGTTCAAATCTTAATTGTGTGTAAGTAGTTTTAAAAAATAGACCCAATAAAGAACCGCAAAAGGGATCATATCACCTACAATTAATTAAAGTACAATCCCTACGATATAATTGAGTTGGCCCAATTAGAGCTTGTCATGTCAAAACCGGACCCAATAAAGAACCCCGAAAGGGATAATAAAACCAACAATTTGTGCAATGTGATTGAGTTGGCCCAATTAGAGCTTGTCACCTCCATGACTAACGGAACCAAGAAAATCTGTCACTCTCTTTAACCACAGAAATTATTAGGTCCACCGGGAGGACTGTTAAAGTGGTCATTTTAACCAATGAAATAATGTCAATTATGCAAATGTGAGTTAGATTCCCAATCAACACGAGAATTAAAAATAAAAAACCACTAGGTAATATTACATTTGCAAAAATGACAGTGTTTTATTGGTTAGAAGGACTAGGAGGACCATTTTAGCTCCATCCCTAAGTACATATATTATTCCACATTGTAAAAAGCACAGTACATTGGCACAACATCAAACCCACGTTACCATTACATATTTAAACCATTTGAATATGCAAAACATTTTCACAAAAAAACCATAGTGACAAACTACAAACAATTAAGGTGCACGTTTGGTAGAGTGTGATATAGACACTGTCACGTAACCAATAACTATTCCTTTTTTCTTTTCTTTTCTTTTTTTATAATAACCAATAGCTATTCTTATGGTAAGGTTTAGATATTCTCTAGTTTGGTTATGTTTTTATAATGGGGAATAATTAATCTTTATGAATAGCTATTCTTTAAAATGAGGAATAACCATTTCTTTTTAAAAAGTAATAGTTATTCCTTAGTAAGTATAATAATTTCTAAAATTAATGTATTTCCAAATAAACAAAATTTCTATATACACATAACAATTATAAAAATAATAAATTATAAAAAATAACTCATCTCTCTCTCAAATTAAAAAATATACATAAGTTTTATTCGAATGTTACAGCTTATTTATTCCCAGTAATAAAGATTATCATTCCAATCATAAGCCTACCAAACATGCTTTAAATAATAAGTAAATAAGTGATGTTAATAGTATTACTAGGTTCAAATGAGAACCCATAACAATTTACTACTAAGATTTTATTGTGAAATTATTGCAACTGTTATTCCTATAGTACTACCCAAACTGTTTCGACCTTTAAATTTTGCACAAAATATTCATTATATATGATTTTCTTTTACTATTGTGTAATACAAACACTTATTTAATAAAAATGGATTAAATGACTACTTTACTAATAAGATGACATTATCATTTAGCTAAACCCTCTCTCTCATTTTCTTTACTTTATAGAATTTAGGGTAAATTGCAAATTACTCCTTTGAAGTTTGGGATTGATTGGATTTTACACCCAAAAGTTTCAAAAACATGATTTACACCCTAAAGTTTGGTTCCATTAGCAATTCACCTCCACGGTTAGTTTTTGCTGTTAAGTGACATATCATCATGCTGATGTGTTTTATTTTTGCCAAATTAGCCCCAAAACTACGTCGCTTCAATGATGACCAAGTGAAGAGCTAGCATAATCAAAACTACATCGTTTTAGGCCTAAACTTATAAAATAAAATAAAAATAAAAAAAAATAAAAAAAAATAAAAAAAAACTTCTAGCCTAAACGACGACACTGTTTCAGGCCAAACTCTAAAACCTAAAACATAAATCACAATGAAGACATCAGAGATCAGACCTCCCTAACCCAAACCCCACAAACCCACACCTCCCTAACCCAAACCCCTCAGCTCAAACTGAACCCAGATAGACCAGAATTAGACAAAACATCAATAAACTAAAGGTGGCAGCACATTTTTTTTTTTAACAATTAATGATTCAAGCTTCATTGCTTTAATGCTAAAGTTACTACTATGTAATTGGCACACACATTTTCATAAACACCACCATACATAACTATAAAATATCACAGGGCTTCAGAATTTCAAATAATTTATCTCCCATATAAACAAATAACATCTTCCCAAATAATAGGAATTCATTTTGATAGCCAACATGAAAAACCCAAAAACCACAACCCAAAATGTCATTGAAAAAATTAACATAGATATGACTATGAATATTTACACCCCTCAGTGGTAGTGACCATGAAATGAAGCAAATATTTTTTTAATTTTTTTTCCTCCAATGGTTTTAATTTACTGTTTTATTGGTGTGATGCCAAGATTTAATGTTGGGAAGTAGCCTAGCATGTACAGAGAATCTTCGCCACCACCTGGGTTCAGTCTGAGCCAATGGGTTTGGATTAGGGAGGTCTAGGTTCGTGGGGTTTGGGTTACGAAGGTTTGAGGCCTTGTTCGTGGTTTCTATTTTGGATTTAGAGTTTGGCCTGAAACAGTGTTGTTTAGGCTAGAGGTTTGTGTTTTAAGTTTAGCCCTGAAACAACATAGTTTTGATTATACCAGCTCTTCACTTGGTCATCACTTAAATAACGTAGTTTTGGAGCTGCTATGGCAAAAATAAAACACATCAGCATGATGATGTGTCACTTAACAGTAGAAACTAACCATGGGGGGGTGAATGGCTAACATAACTAAACTTTAGGGTGTAAAATGAAGTTTATGAAACCTTTGAGTGTAAAGTTCAATCAACCCCAAACTTTAGGGGTGTAATTTACAATTTACCCAAGAATTTATATTTTGTAAACCTAAGTGGTGACATGTACTATTGGAAAAAAATGATCCAAAACTAATCAAAGAGGCCAATGATAAATAAATAAATAAAAAAAGAAGAAAATAAAATAAAATAAGAAGTTCACCTGAATTGAATACAAAAGAGAACAAGTAGAAATTGCAAGGCCGTGGAGCTGTTAGACATTTTCACTTAACCAAAAAACAAGTATAGCAAAAATATTCAAAATTTCTAATACTTAAATTCAAAATTTCTTATACTTAAAATACTAATCAACTACTATTTTGGTATTTTTAGAGGAGCTAAAGTACTTTATTGGAATTTATAAAATTGACAAAACTTAGGTATAGTACTGAGATTTCCCTTTTTAAGTGTATTAGAATACCTAAAGTAAAGGAAAGAGGCTAATTTGTTTTCAACTTATTTTCCCAGATTCTCTGGCGCCCAAAAGGTAGTAGATTATTTAATTTCCTAAGGTGCAAGGGACAAAATTTGGAAATATTTTTAGAATCTTAATATTAGACTTATGGTTAAGTGATTAAATTCATCATTTCCTAACAGCTTAAACTTTTTGGACAATCGGTAATTTAACATGGTATCAGAGTAGGAAATCTTGAGTTCGATTCCTCTCTTCACTCTACCTCCCATTAAGAAAATATATTGAGTATATGTGCAGATCCCACAAAAAAAGTATAACTATTGTTTATATTATTTATTTGGATTTTAATAAAATGATGTATTTGCGCTTTACTCGAAAAAATATAAAGGAGTGAAAATAGTCAAACGAATAACGATGTCCCAAAGGCCACAGAAATAAGTGAGTCATAGATTGTTATTTTATGGTCCATATTGTTTTTTTTTTTTTTTTGGGATAATGAATGAAGGATTTTTTGCTATTCATGTTACATAATTGCTAATATTTTTGGCATACTGAGTCAACAAATGAGTAGGGCAATTGCCTTGTCTCTTAATATGTGTAACCAAAACTAGGCGAAAGTCTCTAAACTTTTGTCGAATTCCATTAATTACATTGGCAATCTTAGCTGGTGCTTCACTGGAGCCATTCAAGGCTTCGAAAACAATCTTTGAATCACATTCAAAAACATCACGGACACCCACATTCCATGCAAAAGTAACCCCCTCCTCCATTGTCGTTGCCTCGCTCTACAAAGGTCCCAGTAGGTAGTGTAATTTTTTACTTAAGGCTGCTGTCACACGGCCTACTGTCACAAATGTTCCATATTGTTAAATGCCATGGAAGCGTAAGTAAATAATTTAATTTTTTACTGTCAATACAAAACAGAATTTTTTTTCTATAACACAACCCATACCTCCATCAAACCCTATATAATTACTATTTTGGTCATATCAGTAAAATCTAAGAATAAAGAATGTTAAATTTAGTCTTCAAGACACGATTTCAACTTAACCATTACATATTTGCATTAGCACTAAAATAATGTCAAAGGCAATTTCCACACTAATGAAAATTTCAAAATTAGCTAGATCAACATAAAATTATGGAAATCATGTCCTCAATACACGATTTTGGAAATGCTATAGCATGTTACACTATTGTATAAAGAGGTGTCGCGATCGTGGAGTATTTTCTGTTACACTATTGCGTTGCATTTGTGTTGTGGAGCTTTGTGTTTCATTCCTTTGATTTCATTTGGTGCTACTAGAAAAAGGTCACTTACCTCATTGGTCCCGTTATGTTGACGTGGAATTGTTTAAGAAGGATTATGAGAATGTAATGACTCAAGAAAAAACGTTAACCACATCTGTGCTATACCCTAAAAGGATTAATCACAATTGAGACTCCTTGTAGTTGTTAATAAAACTCAATTCAACCTAGTATATACCTAATGTGGGACTCAACACACAATCAATCAGATTGGGGTATTACAATGAATAAGAAAAGAGATGTTTTTATGGTGTTTTAGGGGTTGTATGAATAGTACTACTAGTGAATTTTCCAACAAATCTCCCCTTCACAAGTAAGTATTCTACTAAGTCACTTTTGGCAATTCAGTTAGTCTCCCTCTTAAATGGAAGCCTTTTTCTTTACAATCTAAGTGTCATTCATCACCATTGTCAATAGTGTGCCCTGTGGTCAACCATGGATAGAGTAAATATAGGAGTCTTCCTTGCACAACTATGGGAGTCACCAACACGCTCCTACTAGAACCTTTATTCAACCACGGGTTAGCGAATATGAGAGTTTTCCTCTTTGTACTTAGTGGAATTCACTAACACACACTTGCCCATGAACCATCAACTGTAATACAACTTGTTAGAGAGGGAACACTTTGGGGCTACTCTAATTGGGTAGTAAATATAACATATGTGGACACCATTTAACGCAAAAGCTTAAGCCAATGAATTTGGGCCCAACTATGTATTATTCACTCATTAGTATCTAATGAGGAATTTCATTGCTTAACCAACCATGCACACCAATACACATGAATATTCCAACATGTCGTGATAGCAAACCTAACTTGCATGGCTCTAACAAATGTTCTTAGTTAGTGAACGAGCTAGCTTCCTCAGCATCCTAGAACCAAACCAAGGTTTCTTCATTAATGTCAGTTTAACAAAAGCAAAATAAAATTATTTTGAAATGAAATCAAACACCAAAGGAAAATTAAACTACTCCCTATCAATATTGCAAAAATGGTAAAAGAATGAAAAATATTTATTGAAAGCTTCCTCTATCATACATTTCTAATAAGCAAACTCTACATGACCACAATAAAGTTAAAATATGAGAGCCAAAGGGAGCAAATATCAAGAGAATACAATGACCGATAAAGAGAGAAGAATCTCATAACAAATAGTAATTGTCAAATAACACTTGTGTGGAAATATCTACACTATAACATTAGATATAGATATTGTAACGAAAATAACAAACTAAATCAACCACATCTCAGTGGAAAGTAATGCCATTCAATTGCAAGCTCACAAACATGAACAACTGCATCCATATCATCTACATTTACATGGAAAATTGTGCATCAAGGCTTTGGCAACATCAATGCAATATTGTGAATAATCACCGCCCTTGAGGCTACATGTAAGGCTACCAAGGATTATTGTTAAGAACAAATTTTTCAAACTCAAAAACTAAACACAATAACTTCACAAAACATGTCATCCCTTTTTCTATGACTTAATTTTGTCATAATATATCCCTCCTCAAAATAGACAATATTCAATGTTATACACCTCATTTCCCTAATTAGTTTGAGAAAGAGGGCAAAACGCTGCTTATTTTGCCCAAAAGGGACATTTTGCAATTTTGTCCCAAGGTTTCTTCATTAATGTCAGTTTAACAAAAGCAAAATAAAATTATTTTGAAATGAAATCAAACACTAAAGGAAAATTAAACTACTCCCTATCAATATTGCAAAAATGGTAAAAGAATGAAAAATATTTATTGAAAGCTTCCTTTATCATACATTTCTAATAAGCAAACTCTACATGACCACAATAAAGTTAAAATATGAGAGCCAAAGGGAGCAAATATCAAGAGAATACAATGACCGATAAAGAGAGAAGAATCTGATAACAAATAGTAATTGTCAAATAACACTTGTGTGGAAATATCTACACTATAACATTAGATATAGATATTGTAACGAAAATAACAAACTAAATCAACCACATCTCTGTAGAAAGTAATGCCACTCAATTGCAAGCTCACAAACATGTACAACTGCATCCATATCATCTACATTTACATGGAAAATTGTGCTTCAAGGCTTTGGCAACATCAATGCAATATTGTGAATAATCACCGCCCTTGAGGCTACATGTAAGCCTACCAAGGATTATTGTTAAGAACAAATTTTTCAAACTCAAAAACTAAACACAATAACTTCACAAAACATGTCATCCCTTTTTCTATGACTTAATTTTGTCATAATATATCCCTCCTCAAAATAGACAATATTCAATGTTATACACCGTTCAAATTTGTGTAGTTTGACTCATTTAAATTTCCTAGGGCTATATCCAACCAAGAACCATAAAGAAATTTAGAGAGAGGAAGGCTGGTTTAAGTGAAGAAAAAATAAATTCCCTTAGAAATGATGTGTGATGTGTGATTTTGGCTTAGGATAGTAGTCATTCTTGTTATGTGCCTTTGATTCTAAGGTCAGCATAGCAAACTTAGACTCTTTGATGATTGATGTTGTGTTTATGATGTGTTGATGTGTTTCCGTTGGCTTAGGATAGTAGTCATTCTTGTTGTGTTCATGATGTGTTGTTGATGTGATAATAACATGGTATCATGATGTGATGAGTTTTCTTTTTGGCTTGGGATAGTAGCTGCTTTTGTTGTTTTCCTCTTTACCCAAGGTTTAGGATAATGAACCTAGGAGAATAGGGACTCGCAGAATCCAGCGATTGGATTTTGCACCCATGCCCCATGTTTACTTGTTTGCTTGCATGTTTACGTGTTTTGTGTTTTGTGTTTGTGTGTGTTGGGGGGGGGGGGGACCTAAAGTTTATTACCTAAAAATGGTACGTCTCTTCAGGTTTTCGACTAACTTGAGAACAAGTATGGCCAAAAGAGGGCCATTATAGACACCTCATTTTGTACCCAATTAATAAAATTTATCATCGGTTCAATGATGCGCTTGAATGTCTACAAAGGTAATTGAAGTTATTTTGTAGTTCAGAATTAATCACAACTCAAAATTGCTCAAATCACTTAGAAAAGAATGTTGAAAAATGACATTTGCTCACTGTCTTGACCATAATTTTTGATCCAGAAAGAAATTTTAAGTGAGATTTGTTTCATTAGAAAGTACACATCCTGGGATTCAATTTGAACATAAATTCAAACTAATTTGGACTTATATTGAGTGATTTATGCCATTTGAAGTTGGCCCTCAGAGCTATCATATTAGGGTTTTGGGGATGCATACCCGACCATGCGTATGCAAGGTTATTTCCAAAAGCTCAGAACTTCATTTTTTAGGGCCCAAAGCTCCCTTTTTGATGGGCCCCCCCTAGACCCTTTGGGACGTCCAAAACCCTCTAAATGAGTCTAAAAACCTTAGTTTAAGATATAAATATGACTTTTGCCTCTATGAGAGACTGAGACTGGCTCTCAAAAAGATTTAGGCATCGGCATCTCTCTTTTTTGGGATTATGTGGAGTCGCCACTTTTTTTTTTTTTTATATATCCAAAAAAAATTACAATATAAAATTCACATTTCTAAAATACCTCAAGTTTCATTAATTGAACATATGAATACAACTTGGTAGAATATCATTACAAGGCTTTGGTCCTAAATACAATATATGTAAAATAAAAAAAAAATAAAAAAATACAAAGCTTTGGTCCTAGATACAATCTACCAAAATAAAATAAAACACTATTNTAAGTACCCTTGACCAATGGTATGCGATAAATTATGAAATGCAACATGTCATGTAAACTTTCCTTAGATCTATGGCTAAATGTTATTTAGAGACCTCAAATATGATGTAAATGATCAAATCTAATGTTTAATGTGGAAAATAGAGTTTTAGGATAAAAAAGTATATATGACATCAATTAAAAAAAAAAAAAGAGTTTGATAACTGTAGGGTCCAGATTTGTAGCCCAAGTCCAAAAAATTTGGAGTATGAGCCCAATAAGCCTAATACAATAAATTTGTAGATAATGGGTGAAAGAGCTGGGCTGGTTGTAAATTATAAAACGTTCAACAAAGGTTTACTGATGAATCATTGTAAGAACAAACTTGAAGTTTAAATAAATTCATGTCCGAAGAGACAAACTTTTGTATATATCACTCTTAGAATTATCATAGACCTTTTCTCCCCCCCCCCCCAAAAATTCTGTAAGAGGCCCCTTACATTTATATAGTGTTTTTTTAGACTATCTTAATCGTCCACTTGTCTTCATCTAAATGTTCACTTGAGTACCTGTCCCATCAGGTACCTTCGTCGGTTCTCCACGAGTGGCGGTAGTTGAGTTTGTACTGTTCAGAGGTCTTCTCCACATTGATGCGACAAGAAAAGTTGCTACAGTGCATTTAATGCGATGGTAGCAGCTTTTCCTTTAAATATTTCTCTATTCTTATCATCTCTATACATGCTTGAAGTTTATCCTTATCATTGGAGTCGTTAGGAAGGTCACTCGAAACTCCCAGGTATTTGCTTGACCGAGATTTTTTATATCCGAGGAGAACATACTCTTCGGACTATTGATGCTCTTTTCGGACTATATCTCTTGATCATTTCCAGGTATATCTCTCTCACTTGGGATCCTTCTTAATCATTTTTTTCTCTTCGGACATACCTTAGTCTTCAAATAGGGCCTTAGGCCCAATACACAATTTTAGGCTTTTACCCCCACAATGACAAAATGGGGATCTAGAGGAATTTTGGTGAGAAAAAAATCAGATCTAATTTTAGGTATGAAAAAGATAAATTTTTAACGAAAATTCAGATCTGTTTTTTATTATGAAAAATGATGAGTTTTAAATAAAGAATTTCATATCTGATTTTTATCTATGAAAAGGGATGAGTTTTAAAGAAAGAATTTCAGATCTGATTTTTAATTATGAAAAATGATGAGTTTTAAAGAAAAAAAATTCAGATCTGATTTTTAATCATCAAAAAAGAAATATTTTTGAAGAAAGAATTTCAGATCTTTAATTATGAAGAAGAAAGAATTTTTATGAAAGAATTTCAGATCTGATTTTTAATTATGAAAAAGAAATATTTTTGAAGAAAGAACTTTAGATCTGATTTATAATTATGAAAAGGAAGGGTTTTTGAAGAAAGAATTTCAGATCTAAAGTATTTAATAACAAATAACCCTAGGTCTAGAATTATATCATGGATAAACCTAAATCTATAAGTACAAACATATGAATCACAAAATCATTGCATTTTGCTCATGGAACAAAGACTCGAAAGAAAAATCATACTAGAGATTAAGGTTCACATCTTAACATGGAAAGCATAGTTAGATACACATGCTAATAAAAGAACCAACATTCAAACATGCATAGTAATAAAGGAGTAAAAGCAACACCTGCATCAATTACACGAACAAGTTCTACAGGGAGAATTGCTTTAGGGTCAAAGAGAGTGAATCTCTCTGAATCCTGTAGATACTGTATTTTGTCTATCCTCGATTTGCGTGTCGAACCCCGAAAATCTCAAAAATATTAACTTTTCTCTAAGGGGCCGCAGAAACATCTAGATTGACGTGGCATAACCCGTTTGGGCATCAGAGCACTTAAAGTGCCATTTCAAGTTAAATTGGCCAAAATGCCCCTAGTCAACCCTATGTTAACCGAAGGTCAAAGTTGGTCAAAATCATCCAAAAATAACATTTTTCATGTTTCTACATCAAACCCGAGCTACTCAGTGATTTTCATCAATTTTGACCAAGTTTGACTCCCGAGGGCACCCAAAAACCCTAATTTTGATCTGTCTGTTGGAATAGATTGGGGCTAGTGTCATTCTGAAAATTATTAAATTCCATTTCCAACAACTACTCATTGGTCAAAATTAGAATTAAAACGGTTGAGATATCCTGAAAACCGTGCTAGGCACTTCAACTTTCTTCCCGAGGTCATAACTTTTGATCCAACCATTGGATTTTCAAGTTTTTTAGTTTTCCAGAAATTAGACATCCAAAAATTTTCAAAGACACCAAGTTCAGCTCAATCTGAGTCTGGGAAGGCCTCCATCAAGCCATTACAAGTCGGTGGCCACTAAGTGGCCACCGAGCACTCTTTCACCTATAAAATGCCCAAAACATCCTCTTCCAGATTGTTAGGACATATGTAAATCATGTTAAGAACATATGTCAATATTTTATATAATTGGCTAATCCTTTGACAAAATACACTTTATTTGTAACTGGGTAGATTTAGGATGTGTTTAATAATTCAAGGAACAAGGTTTCAAGTTCAAGTGTTAAAGCCATGCAAATCTATCCAAGAAACAAATAAAGAAGTGTTGGATTTTATAGCTCGACAGCTAGTATATATCAAGGTTTAAAAGCTACTGAAGCTCGATGCTCAACAGTTATCTTGATAGATAAGCTATTTATCGAGGTTTATGAAAAACAGATTTTCAGCTTTGATTTTCAACCAATCCGTGTGTATATGTTTGGGCTTTCTTTTCTCACAACTCTAAACATATATAAAGATTATTTTAAGTGCCGTCAAAGGGCGCACGAGTGTGATGCAAAGTTTTGTTCATGCAAATTGTGACCGAAGATAGAATTTGCCCTAATTCATCTTTCTCTTGAAGAAACTGCTATGTTTGTGCACCATAGGGTTTTATAACCAAGGAGATTCGTGATCTTCATCATGTGATGAATTGAAAAACTTTGTAGCCAACATCTTTCTTAAGTTGGTGAGTAAGCTGCGTATTGGAATTCGCGCATCGAATTGGTTAGTCACTTACTAGGAGCCGTGCATTGAAAAAGAGAAATTATCACTACAGAACAAGTCCAATTGGGTATTGGGGTAAGGGTTCAACTGTAGGTTGGTATAAGGTACTGGGATTCCTTTACTTATAACCATTTGTTGTGATAATAGTGAATTCTTGGGAGTGGTGACCTTAAAATCACCTAGTGGGGTTTTTGCCGTGTAGGTTTTCTCCATTCATAAACAAATCACCGTGTCAATTTAATTTCTGCTGCATTGTATTTAACTAGTGATTTGTTTGTGCTACCACACGTATTGCATGCTAATTGAATTAATTAATTAACTTGACTAATTAATTTGTTAATTTATTACAAGGGGTCAATACATTCTTGGCCTATCACAGATCAGATTTTTGTGGGGACGAATTTTAAGGTCTTGGAGCATCTTTTCTAGGCCTTTTTCTCTCTTTTCTCTACATTTCTCTCCTAAAAACACATCAAAAACCTTTGATTCCTCTGTCCTCTCGACAATTAAGAGGTAGTGTTTTTGCACTCTTTTTCCTCTCCTTGGTCTTAGGACCTTGGACTTAGGGTTTAAAGGGTGTAGATGTAGCTTTTAGCTACAATCTACACTCTATGTTTTATCTTGCTTTATAATATGTTTTATTGCTTTTTCTAGCATGTTCTTTGCTTTACCTTGTATCCTAGCATGTTTTATAGCTTTCCTAGCATGTCTACTTGCTTTTTACCATGTTTTATTGCTTAGATGATGTTGGCGTAGCCTTCTTGGGCTAGGATATGCCTACATATTGTGTTTGTGCTTAGATCCATGTGCCGTTATGCCTTTTTTGCATGCTTATGCTTAGATCCATGTATTTACGTTCTCCTTGCCACGTTTTTACTCAGATCTACATCTTTGTGTGCTTCTTGCCATGTTCATGTGTCCAGATCTACATGTTGGTTGCTATGCACATCAATAATATGCCTCTTCAAGCCCAATAGCTCCGCCAGCCTCTTAGGGTAGCGAGATTAAGCCAATGGTTAATAAACCCAACTCACAGGGGTAGGAAGAGAAAGAAAGTGATCATACAGCTCCAAAGTAGGGACTAAGTCCACATCCCCAATGGTGATGCACCTCAAAGCAGGATCCCAACAAGTAACTATGGCCTCTAGTAGGTGCCAATCTAGAGGAGTAAGAAAGATTGAAGTGGCATCTCTGAGGAACTATTGAATGTAAGCCCAATCCTTGGAAGAGAATGAAGTCCACCATCTCTTGAGTTCCCTTTCATGAAAAGTCTCCCACTCAAGCTCCACCAAAGTATCATAAGTCTTGAGCCCAAGAATATCCATGCTTAGATATGAAAGAATCTAGTGTTCTAATGCAAATCCGAGTAGAAAAACATAGAAAAATGGTGTTTCTAAAGGTTTTCAGTGAAGAAAAAAGGTATGAGACGACCCTTGAAATCGTAGATCAGAATGTGGAAGGTCTGGAGGGTGCCCAGACCTTTATGCAAGCTTCTCGAGGTTGGTGAACATTGAGTGGCTGCCACACATTGGGACACGTGCTAGGGCTTTTCAACCCCCCCCCCCCCCCCGGCACAAACCCACACATATTCTGAGCTTAAATCTAAAGGACGAAGGGTTTTGGACAACTTTAGAGCGAAGATTCCCTTTGTTTTTGCACTAACAGTGGTAAGCAGTAGGTTCAGCAGCAAAACCGGTCCCTCAAGAGATTTTTCACACAACCAAGACCGCACAAAGCCTACACTGGGGCAGTTTATTTTTGCGTGTCCAATTTGGCATCCAAAATATCTTAAACCTCATTTTGAAACCTAGTTCAGGGGTTGGTTCAGGCCCTGTCTTCAAGACATGTAATAGGACAGTGCCAAGGCCGTTCTCAGTCATTGATAACAATCCATCCAACATGGTATAAAGGTAGCGAAAGTCATTTCCCACATGTAATTTCTCAAAGGAACCTTTCTCGAAGCACCGATCAGTTCAGTTGATAACTAAGTCAATCAACGCATTCCGCCGCATGGCGAGTCCAAAATCCCGTTTGGAAAATCCATGATCATCATCAGGGTTGTCAAGAAACCTATATCATCTAGTGCGATTCTATTCTCGCTTCAAGTCGATTGATCGGTTTAGAACCACGAAAAACCTTACACTAGGCAGTTTATTTTGCGCGATTTAGTCCATTTTCTACTAATCAATAAGCTCAAGAACGGGTCCATCCTGCCAAGAATCTTTCCTCTCATGTCGAGAACTGCATAAAACCTACACTGTGGTAGTTTCATTTCATGCAGTCTCCCCTTTTCCATATCCCTTAGGAGGTCAATCAATATTAGAATTTATCAGTAAACTTGTGAAAATACGATGCAATGCAAATGAAACAATGCATGGATAACAACAATAGTACCACAGGCTCATCAATGCTAAAGCCCTACTGGAATCATACATTAGATCCTACCAACAGGCAATATCTAGAATCATACATATAAGGCCTACCAAGAGGCATTATCAAGAATCATACATTCAAGCCTACTGAGAGACGATATCAAGAAATATACATCTAACACCTACCAAAAGGCAATGTTCATACATACATCAAAAGCCTATCAAGGGGTGACAACATACATCAAGGCCCACAACGGGGCAATATAATACATACATGTCTAAAGCCTACCAAAAGGCAATATAAAAATACAATCCAAGTCTACCAAGAGGTAATCCAATAGATATATGTTTGGCCCACCAAGGGGCAATGTTTACAAAATGCAAGAAAGATGAAATATGCCCACGCAGGGGCTACATCATAATGGTACAACCATACATGGTTGGCCTAAGGAAAGTCATCATCTTTATCGGTATCGCTCACAAAGTGCTCAGCGCTACCGCCATTGACATCACCACCCACAGAAGGACCAACTCGATCCGCTGAAGAACCTGGGGCATATCCCAGAACCTAAAATGATGCCTGATCTAGTATAGGGCCCTGTGCCCAATCATTCAAGGGGACAAATCCCCAACTACTGGCTGGTCTTGGAGGAACAAGCATATACTCTAACTTATGTCATCAAATAGAAGGATCTCTACTAGGAATATGAGGTGCAGAGGGTGTAGACACCACGTTTTGTACCTCTTACGACTCAGGCCTCCATTCCCTAATGATGCTCAAACTCTAAGGCCCAAGGCCAGTTTAGAGTCCAATCAGATATCAAATTGACTTGAGGAGTGTTAAAATGGAAAATATAACCTTTTAAATGAGCAAAAATCTATTTTTAGAAATAAAATGACCAAAGAGGTCTTAGGACTGCGTATGTGGGTCATGACTTGCGTACACAATCTAAAGCATGCATACATAGACATATTCTTGCGTATACAGCTAAGGTTTCCAAAGCATAAGAAATGCAAGTTTTCTACAATAATGGCTGAGGTTTGGAATGAATCTCACATCGATTGAGAGCCATTACAAACCCTATTTTTTCAACTATAAAAAGCCTTACATGGTACATTTTCAAAACACACAAAAATCCCATAGGAAAAATCTAAGATTCACTAGAAAATAGTGAATCAAAAGGGAGTTTTTCACAAAACACCCTCAAGTCAATTTTATTTGATTGGGACCTTTTATGGCCCCAATCCTTCTAATTTAACATTGCTAATCACTTTTTTATTGGTTTGTGAATAGATTTGACTAAAGGGAACGGTCAAAATCAAGCTTGAAAAGCTTTTATGTGAGGTATCCAATCTAAACTTTTCTTTTTCCCTCTCTTTTCTACCTTTAAATCCTCTTGTTTGCTTTGTTTGTTTGTTAAGATATGTTCTAATATGCCTTCCTAGGTTAGGTTTAAGTTTTTGTATGCTTAAAATGCATGTTAGGGTGTTAGAATTGTTGTTTTGAAGTTCTATTCTATTTCTGCGTTTTAGGGTTTTTTGGGCAAGGATCTGTGTACGCATGATATAGCCAGCGCACACAGGCTTGATTATGCGTACGCAAACGTATTCTAGTGTGTGTGATGCTGTTGCCTAGAAATCCTAAATTTTTGTTTGTTTTGTTTCTGCCTTCACATGTTTGTTCTGTTTGGCCCTTTTGTATTATGTTTTAGGCCCCATAAGTTCCTGTCCACCTTGTCACATGCTTGTTTGTTATCACATGTTTAGATTAGCATTTGTCTTAGGGTTTCTTAGTTTTAATACCATCCATTTACATGTTCATGCATGAATGCCATGGGTACTGTATTGCTGCAAGGTAAATGAAAGGTAAGTCATGCATTGGAGATGTTCATGCATTTGTGATATGATCTTGTGTTGATGTTGGAGATGAATATGAATGCTTGGATCTTTCCTTATGCTTATGTTTCTACCTTGATTTGATTGTATATGTTGTTGCCTTGAATATGCTTTGATGCCATGATAAATGTACGTTAGGGTTTGTGATGAAATTCCATGATTAGATGTATGGTTAGGGTTTGGGATGAATAATGCCATGTTGGATGCTTAGATATGTGCTAGTGTGTGTGTGAGTTAGAATACAAGCATTAAGCATGCTTTTAATAAAGTTAAGATATAACACATAATGATGGGAGGCTAACCTTAGGGTTGGGTGATCTTGGGTACATAACACCTTCCTAAGAGCGTACATAAACTTGGAATCCATTTCTTTAATAGTAATATCAAAAGGTCCTTCCTCGAAGGGACGCTATATATATGATTCCTAGACCATTACAAAAACCAGGTGGCGACTCCCCTCCTTGTGTCAATGGGAGGTACAAGCATCCTATGCCCCCTCATCTCGCTAATCAAAATGCTGATGTACCCATGAAGCATGCCTGTTTCTCTATGGCAACGACATAGGCCTCCCTTTCTCTCTACCATTGATCCCTCTCTTAAGCTAATGACCTGGCAATCTTCTCCTACACATACCCATCTTTAGTGGCAGCCGCGCCCTCAAGCTCTCTCACCCTAGCTTGTAGGGTATCTACATGTAACTCAAACGGGCCTTTGAAGCCCTTCGAGCACGTGATATGCTCTCAAGCACTTTACCACTACTCACAGGACAATCATCGATGATAGGTCTAGCCGAGGACTATAGAAACCAGGTGACATAATCAGTATCCTCTGTAACAAAACCCTTAAAGGAACTTGTCTCATAGTCAGGGTCATCCAAAATCACCGTAGAACAAGAAAGCTTACGAGGTGGGTCCCTAGGTACTCTAAAAATCAGCATGACCTAATGGAAGGTCCTCTCAGCCAAGAAGAACTCCCAGCTCAATAAAGCCTAAAACAAGCACCGTACATGTGACTTAGCCATAGCAGGGGTGACCTCATGCCTAGCCAATAACTGCCCATCATAGGGGTTGTTGAGTATCTCGTCCCAAGTGACACAATCCAAGCGCTGATGGTGGATAGCTGTATTAAAAAAACTCTGGTGATCATGCAAAGGGACCAAGCATATGCCATAGGATATATTGTCGAAGACAAGCCAGAATACTACAAACGCAGGGCCAAGATGTGCTCATAAGCCCACAACGTCAGAATCTGCCAACAACCCTCGAGGCTCCTGAAGCCATGTCGCAAAGCCTACCTCAGGAAAGCGATAAATAATCCATAAGAAAGGAATCCCCTAGTCATAGGCCCTTATATCTGACACTACTCTCATGGCTCCTAGCAATTCGTAGGTCAGCATCGACTAGTTGTTGCCGAATAGGCAACTACAGATGAAATAGAAGAAGGACCACTTAAGAGCAATGTCGTCTAGCTCTGCACCTAAAGTTATGTTCATCTTCAGCCACTCCATGCAAATCTGAGGCTTATCGATAGGCCGAAAGTATTGTCTTGTCGCCTAGGTCAGGGGATAGCGGATGCCCAAAAGCTTGCTTGCGACTTCAAAGTCCACAAACTCAATCAAGACCAGATACTCATCGAATCTAAGGCCCAAGATGGTCGTCCAATCAATGGGAAGGAGGGACTGTATACTTCCCACTACTCAAATGAAAGGTGCCAGTCTCTGCATGGAATCGTTGCAGCAAAGTCTCCGCTATCGCGTGTCTCATGGAATAGGCCGGGGTCCTTAAGAAGTCCTCAAAGCTCTACTCAGTCAAAAATGCATGGTAGTGCACATTAGTCCTATAGTCAAACAGGAGGATAAGGAATGAAGACCAGGCTCCCTAGCCATGAGTCCTGTCAGTAGCTTGTACTCGAAATCAAAAAAGCTACTAGTTAATATGCATATCTACACATCCAAAATTAACAAGTGGAAGAGAAAAAGGGAACATACCTGACCCTTCTAAGCTTGAGCGGAAGGATGCCTCTTTAGATCATGCTAAAGATGGGTATCATCAATGCCATCATCAACCTCTACAATGTAGGCCTCAGCCCCGGCCTAACAAGGCGAAAATCTCAGCCTATGACTACGGCGGCTCGAAGCGCCTAGACTCGGCCCAGACATGTCATTGGCCTCCAAATCTACATCCATATTGAACATGAGTTCATCCTTTAGCTCTATGCCCCTCTAGCCCTCTCCTTCCTCAGTCTGAGGATACCGCTAGCTGAACTAGTACGGGACTAGTATGAAGCACTGGCCGTCTCTATCGAGCTTCGACCCTTGGTACGATGCACAATGGGCACGCCGCCAGAGGGCGCAATGTCATCACCCCCTCGATCGAGGTGACTCTGAAGAATTCGAGCCACCTGCTCACTAGTTGAAATGGTGTCATTGTCGCTACTAGATGAATCCCCTCAGGATGAAACAATGGCAGGAGCCTTCCTGTGATCTCATTTGGATCTCGCCCATCGAGATATAATCTGCTAAAGCAAATTCAGATTTAATCAGTAAGCCTAAATCAAATGGCAATGTAAGCAAACAGGTAAGTATGTCTAACCCTACTACCTAACGCATATCATACAAGTTCATACCAAGAAGTCATGTTTCCTAAAAATGTCAAAGTTTCCAAACTACTCCTCTCCAAGATTCAGATTCAGCCACTCCCATTCATCTCTCCAGGATTTTGATTTGGCCACGTCCGTCTAATCCTATGCTCTCTCGTCGGGATTTTGATTTGGCCATGACCGTTTAATCCTATGCTCTCTCCAGGATTTCTATTCAGTCATGACCATCTAATCTGGAGCATATCAAGATAGTCGCTCGGTCCTCTTCCTTTTGTTGGATTTCTTATGATCATTCTCTTACCTATGGACTGCTCTCATATCAGTGGATAACCAATTCTTGTATTCCAAAGTTGGATGGAGAAACTGAGGAAAATGAATGTCCCTATTCATTGCCCTTCGAGGCCAAGTCTCATGTATTCTACCTAAGACTCTCTCAGTGAATGCTAAAGTACCTTTGACGGTCACCAAATTTCATGCAATACAACATGTAGGATAATAAAAGCAGCAGCGAAGCCCAACCAAAGGTACACAGTTCTCCTTGAAACCACAGCTAGTCATGGCCTCGATACGCCACCATTCTACCACCCATTGGATGTCCATAGAAGAAAGATGCTTCAAGAGTTCGGTGAGCTTGGTAGGATCCATCTCTGTCTTTGAGCTTGCGATCATGATAATGCATTGGTTGGTACCAATTAGATGGAACGATGGGAGGATGAATTAGCTTGAGCTTCTCACACAACCATATCTGAGGGAGAGAAAAAGAGAGCATGAGGGTTAAGTGGAAAAAAGAGAGATAAAAACAAAACAAAAAAGAAAAAAGAAAGAGAAATATTCAAAGACGATATAAGGAGCTTGATGGGTTGAAAATCGAAAGGCAATCCAAGAAAAATTGGTGGAATGCTGCTAGGTTGAGAGAACCTGGGCAAAAATTAAGGATCATACTTGAAGAAGAAAAGGGCTCCCTACAAATAATGTTACTTCCTCCCTATGCACAACATCCAAACCATTGAGGGTTTCAACCAAGATAATGGCTATTGGGCTCCACTCCCTAAATTCTTAACCACATGAGGAATTCCAGGATCCACATGAGGTGTTTCATGCACCAAGAAGAACCTTGCAAGAATGCAAAGCCAAAAAGCGTTGAAATGATAAGAACACTTCGCCCCAACCAATGGGACATCTTTCTTAGAGAAGTACTTGAAAACCATGGAGACATTCAACTTGTCAGACTTGCACCATCTCTTGGCCATGGCTGGATGAACCCCTAAAAGTTGATGAGCTAGGTCAGAAAAATCTTCCTCAAAAGTAGGAAGAATGATAGCATCGAGATCGTGCTCCCCCATGATTGCACCAAATTCCTTAAGAGTGGGGCATAACTCCACACCATTGAATTGGAAAACATGTTAAGTAGGAATCCAAAACTCAGTGGCTGCACGCAAAAGAGGCTCATCCACTTTGATTTGATGAAAGAAGGAAATATAAGAGAGACTAAGAGGGATGAGAGCATCCATGAAATTGAGATTAAGCTTGTTAATCCATATGGAGACTTCCAAAGAAGTGAATTCTGCCATTGGGAACCTTGTGGAATGGTTCCTGAGCTTAAAACACGTTTTATGAAGGTTTGGAAGCCTCTCACACCTATTTTATAGTAGAAAAAGTTGGTTAGGGTTTTTTTGCTTGGCGGCATGCATGCGCATGGTCCTAAATGCTTACGCATGGTTAAAGCCCACACAGGCATAGGCGTGTACGCATACGCATAACCGCTTGGGTTTCGAATTCCCTTTCCTATTTGGAGTGTGATTTCTACACCAAGACTTCTCTCATGATTCCTATGGCCTAAGGGATTGCTCAAGATAGATTTGAACCAAAAATTTCATTCATCAAAGCAAAAAATGGAGAAAAGCAAGACAATTTGCATACATATCCAAATCTCCCATGAGTTGTAAATAAGTACATGTCCTAAAATAAAAGCAGAATTATAAAGATTTTCTTAAATACAACCCAATGTCTTAAATAAAATCTAAGTGCAAAAGATATATGCTAAAAAAGAAAAAGAGAAAGAAGAAGAAACTGGAAATATGTCTATATGTCTATCTGTCTGTATGCCTAATTGTAGGAATCACCATCGGTAATGCCTCTTCCTTAGCCGAGTACTCGAGGTCTCCTCCAAATCATCATCATCATCATCTAGTTGGGCATACCCACCAAGCCCATAGATCTGTTTGGAATACTCAATCACCTTAAACTTGAGGTTCCTAGCAAGCCAAACTAGCTCCTTAGGCTCCGCTAAAATGGGTTGAATTTGAAAAATGGACAATGTTATGACAAGCCTAAGGGATGAAAATTAGAAAGTGCAAAGGATAAAGAGAACTCACAACTCGTGTGCCCTAGGGAAAAGGATAACCCATTATATTAGGGTTACACCCTATAGGACGCTCCCGAGCAAACCTATCAGGACCATAAGCGTTAACCGACCAAAGCAACAGGGCCACCAGCAGCTAGACCAACCACACCCTGAAATGTTTATCACATTTGAGCATCACCACATTACAGGACATGAAAGGAAAAAAAAAAAAGAAAAAAAAAAAAAGGAGAGAGAGAGAGAGAAGGTACATACCCCAATGGAAAAGGGAGACATAAGGCGACCCTCACTGAACTCATCATAATCCAGATCACCTAGGAGTTGCTCGGCATAGGCAATGCCACCCCTCTAAAGCTGGTACTCAGCATCAGTCATAAAGAATAAGGCAAGTGATGTGCATTGATAATAGCTTAATTTTGCATATTTATATCATTAGTGAAAGTCATTATCATACTGAGTTAATTCATGCATTTTACATTTGGTTTTGGAATAATGCTGAATAATTAATTTTGTACTTAAATTGAATTTTATTGTGTGAATTTGTCTTTTGTAGGAAAATGGAATTAAATAAGTTGATTTGTGCAAAGAAGAAAGCTAGTGGATTTTACTTTTATAAGGGCCATGATGAAGTTAAAGAAGGCCAACCCAATTAAATTTAAGTCCAATTGGAGTAAGGAATCAAAGGAAATTTGCATCGAATCCAAGTCCAATTCGAATTAGGATTCCAGCCTGCGCATTAGTTAGTATTTTTGACATAAAGTTTGGTTTAGATGTCCAATCATGATGATTCAAGTTGGGCTGGAAATTTAATTTAAAGGGCTACAACTTTGTAGTTTACCAAAAGTCTGAATTCTAACATTAAATGGGCCAAAATCATCTGTTTAGTGAAGCCTAAAAATCTAAGATTTTTTCCAAATGGGAATTCAACTTGTAATAGGATTCCTTGACCTATTTAAAGGCTTTTTAGGGAAAAATTCAGAGGATGGCTGGGGGCTAAACATATAGGTCACGGCTACCTCTTTGGTTTTCTTCCATGACAATTAGTTTTAATAATTTGTCTAGTTTTATGCCTAGTATTTTATTTTTGTGTTTTCTTTCAATTACTATGAGTAGCTAAATTTATAATTAAGGTTGAGGATGAACCTTGTTAAGGATTATCAATATTATTTATGTGATTTGATTTTTCCCACAATAGTTGTTCTTTAAAGATTTAAATTGTTCTTATTTCATATCAATTGTCTTAGATTGGATTCTAGATATGAGTTCAGTCATGTTTTTCTCATAATTTAGGATTTGCCTTAATTAATTGAATACTTGGATTATTTTTTCTTGATTTTAAAATTGGATATCTCTTGTGATTTGTTTGACTACAGATATAATTGATGATTTGATTTTATACCTAGGAAGCAAAGAAGAGCATGCTTTTGATTTCTAAATAGAAGTTTTAATGATAATATTTTCCATGGTAGCAAGATTGATTTCTAGATTATCATGTAGTGGTTGGAAAAAATTAATGATCATAAATACATGCTGATATGAATTAACAAGGCAGATTCTAAAACCTTAATTCTTGTCTCTAGATTGTTTACATCTCTTTATTGCTTTATATTATATCTTTGCTTAGTTTAATTATTTGCTTACTTTATTTAATTTCAAACAACCAATTTTTATTAAACTAGATTATGATTAATTTGGTTAAGATTTGATTAATTCTCCTATATTCATTCAAGTCCCTGTGGGTTTGACTTCATTCTTGCTAAACTATACTTCGGTATGGTTCGTGCACTTGCGAGTACTTTAAAATTTCACAACAGCAAGCATGAATTCAGGAGGATCCATCTAAACCTGAGGTGTGTCCTCACCCACCAGTTGACAAGAAGCTCACTCAGCTAAGTATAGAACCCTTAAGCCAACACCTTCCAAGAGTTAGGAGGTCTTAGAGGAAACGATGGCAACCGCCTCTAGGTTTGGGTCAGCAACGGGAGGAACCCCCGCTCAAGGTTCCAAAACAATCTGTAAAGACACTTATGATTAGAAAGAAATTTTGAAACATGCACTGATGACTGAACAAGAAGATTTCTTTTTACTCACCAAGTCAGAGGTAAGGATGTTGAGATGAGCACGGATTAAAGGGAAGACCCTCAAGTCCGCATTCGCACAACGGGAGACAAGTCCATAGGACAAGGCCCAACGCTGCAAGAGAAAGAGAACACAAATACAGTTTGCAAAATGATAGTTTGCAAGAAAAAGCACAGATACAGTTTGCAAGATGATAGTTTGTAAGAAAAGTGCATGGTAACAATTTGCAAGATGATAGTTTGCAAGAAAAAGAAATGGATACAGTTGCAAGAAAGTAAGAAACAGTTTGCAAGAGCATGAAATGCAGTTTGTAAACCTAGATGACATATGAAACATATACAATTTGCAAGAGTATGAAGTACAATTTGTGAAACTACATGAGAAAAGGAAAAGAATCTAAGCTTAAGGAGCTTCCAAGGCCTTGCTAGTTGGTGTAGAGTCCCCCAGCTGAGTGTATCCATGACCGAATAGAGGTAGCCAAGGCAAGTATGGCCCCAGTTAACATCCTAAGCTTGCTCAAAATCACGGAAGAGAGCTAGCCACCTCAAAGACACCATATGACCTCAATTGGCAAAGAGATATGCCCCTAGCTGATACAACAAAAATGCCTTAGCCATTCGAGCACAATAATCAAGAGTCACCTAAGAAAAAGGCCTGTAGTCCCTCTCCAAATCAAAGTAGTGAATGCGCACACTAGCGTAGGTATGTTGTGGACGCCCGAATTTTTCCCGGCCTTGGGGGTCATTGCACATTGGGTCATTGGCGACGTGACTCTTGTATGATTGTGTTTCTAGGGTGGTGTGTATGTGTGTGGCTCCCTTTTTCTTATTTTTATTTTAGGAGTTGCTACTAACCATTGGTTTTGTATTAGGTGTGATTGGTCACCTAGATGTCTAATTTATTTTAAGTTACCTAATTAACTAAACCAAATTTTAAAGGTTCATTAATTAAGGTAAACCAAAAGTCTTTGAACCAAAAATCTTAAACTCGAAAGTTTGGTTACATGTGGGGAAGGTGTTAGGCACCCTCACAACGCCTATCCAAAGATAGTACCTCATTTTAATTTATTTCAAATGTTAACTTTTTATGAAGAAATGAAATACTTGGCATTTTTTATTTTTTAAAAAAGATTTTTGCAAAAAATATACATATATATTTGTGAGTAAATATTAACGTATAACTATCATGTGAATAATAACTCCAACAAAATATATACAATCAAAACATGTAAAATGTATACATAGGTAACATGTGAGAAGGAGCATACAAGTATACTATACAATAACATGTAAGTATTTATTTATTAGATAGCTAGAATGTGAATACTAAAAACTATACAAAACAAGTACAAGGTAATGAAAAGAGATGGTTGGAGGAATAACACCTTGTTGTCATCCACCATTTTCTCATTTTTTGTTCATGCAAAAAGATGATAAAAAGAAATTTGGTCAGTGCCAAGAATTGTTAGGAGCAATGTAAGCTTATAGGGTGTTCAAAGACTCAAGAAAGTGAGCCTTGAACACAAATCCGCAAACTACCACTATTCTAAGAAAAAGCTTGAAAATAAAAGTTACAACATTAACTTTATTATCTTGGAAACGCATATTTGTAGAAAACATTTTTTCTAACGTGGTAAAAGTGTTTCATGAAAACATTTTTTTTTTTTTTTTGGAAAACCTCTTTTTGAAAACATGTAACTCTCGCTTTTAAAAAATAAAAAAAATAAAATAAAATAAATAAAATAAAAACAATTTTGACATATTTAGGAAATGCCTTTGAAAACTTTTTTTTTTTTTAATTTTGAAAATACTTTGGAAAATCTTTTTTGAAATTTTTTTTTATTTACCTCTTCTTCTTTTTTCTTTTTTTCTTTTTTAATGTTTCAGCCCCTTTTTTAAAAAACAGATTTTTTTTATTTAAAAAAAAAGTTTTCAGGAAAAAAAAAAGTAGAAAACAGATTTTTATTTATGAAAAACAGTTTTTTTTTTTTTTAAAAAAAAATTTTATAAAAAAAAAAAAAAATTATTTTAAAAAAAAGTTTAAAAAAAAAAAATTTTTATTCTTTTAAAAAAACAGTTTTTTTGGAAAGAAATTTTTTTTATTAGAAAACAGTTTTGGGAAAGAGATTTTGAAAAATTTTTTTTTTTTTTTTTTTTTAAGAAAAAGAATTTTTTTTTTATATATAAATTTCAGGTTTCAAAGGCTACTTTAAAAAAAAAAATATATATAAATTTATCTTTAAAAAAAAATAAAATAAAAAACTCTCTTCCTTTTTAA
>NW_027069535.1:733591-761918 GCF_002906115.3 Quercus suber
TTTATTTTTTATTTCTCCCTTAATAGATTCTAATCTCTTTCAAGCCTTATGGATCCTTCAACATAAAGAAATGAGAGTTCTTATGCCATCACCATTCTCATGTGACATACATAAATTGTGCTCTAATGGAGGTTTAAAACCATTTAAGGAGATATTAGAAAATCTTTTTTTTAGGTGTCTAGATATAGTGCGTGTGCGTGCAGGCGTGTGTCTATATATATAAGTGCAATAAAATAAAGGGGGATGGGGATGTGCAAGAAATTAAATGGGATAGCAAGAAATTTAAAGGGGATGGAGATGTGCAAGAAAATAAATGGGATGACAAGAAATTTAAAGGGGACAGGGATGTGCAAGAAAATAAATGGGATAAAAAGAAATTAAAAGACAATAAGTAAAACCCTAGATGCATAGGTGGGATGGGATTTCTTCCCCCTATGGGTACGTCCCATTCATAGCCTAGGAGATGATCCAATGCACATCTAGGATTTCCAACACAATAATAATAATCAACAATAACAATATTGAAACAAAAGATTAGATACAAGCACCATATATATAGAACATAATAAACATAAAGCAATTATGTACGCAAAAAAAGTAAAGAAAAGATTTTATATACATACATACATACATACATACATATATATATATATATATATAAGATGATTACAATGATAGAAGGAATGGGATGGGTTTAGTTATTAAGAAACTAACCCATCCCAAAAAAACCTTACCCACAAAGGTTACAACAAAAATGATGAGGCTTTGTGTATAGGCTTTCCTCTAGAGAGAGTTTTTTTTTTTTTTTTTTTTTTTTCCTAAGGTATTTTGGGATTTTCACACTTTTTATCCCTACTTTTCCCTATTTTTCTCATACAATTTTCTACCTTTTTTTCTATATATTTTTCCAAATTTGGGGGGGGGGGGTATTTATAGGAGAATGTGAAGAATAGGGGGCTAGCATTAGTGTATCAGGATAAACTAGTGCTAGCCGGCCCTTCAAAGAGGTGGCTAGCATTGGTGTATCTTGATACACCAATGCTAGCCTCCTCTCTTATCTGCCACGTCATTAGCATTTTTTTCTTTTTCTTATTTCTGGCCTGATCTTTGCATGGTTATTTGGAGGCCTTTCTCTTTGAATTTTATATGCAAGGAAAGCTCTGGCTGTCTAGTTCCAATGGTCCTAGCCTTGGGAAGGTGATGCAATGCTAAAAAATTCTGGACGTTTTTTCTTGAAAAGTTCATATCTTCCAATCCAAAGAAAATATTGTCAAGCCATTTTGTTGAAAATTGGCTAAGACCTTTTATTCAAGATGGTCCAACCCGCTTGTTCTAGTTCTTGCCCAATCAGTACAGTGTATTGCGCAAAGTCGAGTAAAAAACTTCTAGTTTTCCTGAAAAATACAGGGAAGAATTTATTAGGGTTTCAATATTTTTGTGATATCTCATCCATTTTATCTTTGATTTTGGGCCATAAAATATCGTTTTGAAGGGGAAAATATGACATATGAGATAGTCCAAAATTCAACACAATCTCACGGTTGGATCAAAAAGTCAACTTTTTTACCATCCCTAGTTAGGGTTTTGGTCAAATTTTTTTGTAAAATGGGTTTTTCAAATGTTATGACTTTTTGATTCACCATTTAATATATGCTATATTTATTTTTACTCTTTTTGGCTTTGAAATTTATGATTTTGCACCTTCTTTAATTTTTTTGAATTTTTGGTCTTTGTTTTGACGCATGAATCTGGGCCGGACAAAATACGGTATCGACATACACCCTAAAGCCTAGCTTGATGCCCAACTCACTCTCCAAGTTGACGATGGGTCCTTCAGATCTCAAGCTGGTCATCTGGTGGAAGTCATGAGAAGTCACGGTCAGCTCCCTCCCAGCAATATGGAATGTGTGGGATGTGTATCACCATCTCTCAACAAGTGTCTGCACTAGTATGCTGCTGGCTACACCCTTAGGAAGTAAACGCATGAGTGGCCCAAAGCTGACCGCGTTCACCAAGGCCTTTGTCTTGGCCCTCAAAGTCTCATGCCATGCAAATAAATGACTGGCCTTTGTCCATATGAACTTATGAACATGACCCTGTATGCATAGAGCTTGAACACATACACATACAGCTTGAACACGTACACACACTGTTGGGAAAACATATGAAAAATACAATTTTGTATCTCATACAAAAACACGTAGCGGAAATAAATATATCTACTTCATTCATGTGAGATAATATGCAACATCTGAATTTTAAAAACAAAGAACGAGAAGGCGTACCTTGATGCAGCAAAATTCAAAACAAACAGTGATTTAACTTGGGAAGACTTTCAATCTTCACTCCAATTCCACAATGTGCCCAAGATGTGTGGTCTATCAATCAGTTCTATACGTATTTGTTCAAGAGAATAACCAAGTGTCTTGAGAAAAATCTTAATGTTTCTCTTTTTTAATCATACATATATTTTTTTGCACTTGCAGTTACTTTATTTAACAACTCTTATTAAATAATTAATTAATTATCTAATTGAGCTAGCCTAATTAGGCTTAAGTGTGTGGTTTGGAGTGGGACCAAAAGGGACAAATAAAGCTCTAGCTCCAATAGGCTTTGGAATTATCTGTCAACTCTTGACAAGCTCAAAGTTACCATTAATTATATTTAATACTACTATATAAATATAATTACACTCTAGGCCTTATTAATAAATTATATTCCAAGACTTCATTAAACATTTAACCCCTTCATGAAAATATTCGAAGTAATACAAAGTCATAATATATAACTGTCACTTTGAAGATTACTACATTTTGCACCTTAAGTACTTGGTTTAATTCTTTAAGTTATTCACATATATTTTATGAAATCTAATTTCATAAAATATAAATTTTAGTAACTCTTTACTAAAGTAGTTAGGTCTAACACTCTGAATAACCAAACCCATTAAACTTCTCTCAATGGAATATTTTATAACTCTATAAAGAGACTATGAATTATATCTTAAGAATATGTGTTCCTTCAACATTACATGGGATTACCTAACATATTGATATTTTGACCATTAGATTAGATCTCACTCTTGATATATCAAAACAACCTAAATTTCATGATTGGGTTTACTATTCTCTCAAGATTGAGAGTTTATGTGAATAAAAGTCGTGAGATTTATTATTCATTTGACAGTCATTAATAGAATAATAAAACTCACAACAATACAGTTCAATATGCCTTATACACTTAAAACACATTAACATATCAATTAGAGGTCTTCACTTCTATGATCAAGACAAATCATCTTAATTGACATGTTATAGTCTTCGCAGATGAAATGCCTAATTTCATCACCAACTACGAACTAAGATTTTGAGTTTACAAAGAATTTGTGATTTATATCTTCTGTGACTAAATCACATAAATCACATATTATGCATCTCAAGGACTATATGATAATGTCCAAATATTCATGTTACCATTATTTTAGATAATAATAAAACAACGTTATTACATATAACATAATGTCTCATACACAATGTTATACACAATGTCATACATAGCATACAATAGGATTTTAGGGCATTAATCCTAACATATACAACCTAGCCAAACATGTATGCACGACGGAAGCATACGCATGAATGTAGACAAAATAAGTTCTTTGACATTCTCAGCCCACCATAGATCAAAACTCATTCTAAACATGTTCCTACCTCTCCTAGGACATTAGGTTTTCATCTAAACCCATCCCATAGCAAAACCCAAGCATTTACAAGTCTAAATTAAAACATATTAAAACAAAAGATCAAAGAAAACTTGAAAATGAGAAAATGAGAAAATTTTACCCATTTGGTCCGTACATTGTTTGAAAAATGATTTTGTGGCCAGTAGAGCAATAGAGGGGACTCGATTAGCCTTGTGGCTCCAACCCAGCGGGTGAGGTTGAAGACTTTGCTAGTGATCAAGTAAGAAGGTTTCTTAGTCTTGGGTGCCATTGGAGAGAATGAGAGATTTTGAGAGAGAAAGAGATTTTAGATTGTGAGGGGATGAGGAAATGAGAGAGAGGCAAAAGCTTTTGAAGAGAGAAAGAGGAAAGTGAAGAGATGAGAGAGAGAGAGAGGAGATGAGAGAGAGAGAGAGAGAGAGAGAGAGAATGGTTGGTAACTGTTGGAAAAATAAAGATGCAGGAAAGACACCTAGTGGCTAAACTACAAGTAATTTAGGCCCCCACTAAACTACTTGTAGTTTAGTAAAAAAAACTAGGACATCCCCAGTGGGCTCCCAGAAGGTGGGAAATGCAAGGAAAAATTAAAAATCATCCTCAGTAGGTCATGAAACATCAGAAGTTACAAAGCTATGCTGAAATAACAGAAATACCCTTCAACGGGTTGAAAGGCATAGAAATCACCAAGAGAACTCCCTCGTGAGTTAGAAATACCAAGATCCTCCCCAGTGGATTAAAAATCACCAAGAAAACTCCCTTATGAGTTAGAACCACCAACAAGCTCCTCGGTGAGTCACAAAAAGAAGAATTTTTCCCCAGCAAATGGTACATCATCAAGGGCTTCCCCATAAGTAAAAAGTTACCAAGAATTTTCCCTAGTGGATAAGAATTTTCAAAGACTTCCTCACAAGTCGAAAGTTACCAAGAGAACTCCCTCATGAGTTATGAAAAGAAGATTTTCCCAAGCAAGTCATACATCATCAAAGACTTACCCGTAAGTCACAAGCTACCTAGAAAAACTCCTTCATGAGTCCAGAGTCATAATTACCAAGAAGACCCCATGCATGATTGGGAAACCCTTCAAGTGAGCTTACCACCTAAGATCACTACCATACCTATGCACATATCATTCGGGAATTGAATATGTGGGCACAAACCCCCAAGATAAGTCAGAAGATAAGATTACAGAATTTGAGTACATATCCTTCTTGAAATTGAACATGTACACCAGAATTGAGGTGCAAGCCACTTAGAATAGAAGAGTTTGAGACAGAGGCAAGAGCCATCTAGAATTAAAGAGATTAAGATAGAGACAGAAATCACCTAGAGGCAAGAGCCCCCAAATGGACACCACAACGATGTATCCTTTTAGCTCGTAAGAGCACCTCATTTGTTTGGTTGATGGTTAAGGCCATTGGCCATGTTTTTTGTTGTTGTTGTTGTTGTTGTTGTTGTTGTTGTCGGTTTTTTTTTTTTTTTTTTTAAATGGCTCTAAGATAGTGAGTCACTTGCCATTTGCTTACAATTGGCAAACCTGGTTATTGGATAGTGAACCTGTCATTACTCATTTCCTAAGTAATACCTATGGGACTTCAAACATACGAATCCGATGCAACTCTATGGAGTTGCACCCCACCCTATGTATACATGTTATTTGTCGTGTGCATAGGTTGGGCCCGAGTCGTATGTCGAAACAAATTTTTTTGTCTCTTATTCTTTTGATTCCGTTAGCGGAGCTCACAAATCAAAAGAAGGGCATCTGTAAACATTGCATTACCCCTTACGACTCGGGCCCCCATTCCCCAATAATGGAAGCACTTTAAAGCCCAACGTTGGTTTAGGGCCTAATAAGATGAAAATTTACTTGAGGAAAATATTTGTGGAAAATATAACTTATTTTTGGAAGAATGAAACCATTTTTGGAAAAGAAATGCCGTAGGAAACACTACGCACGCATACATGCATATGCATACCCACACTCAAGTCATGCGTACACATACTTATGGCATGTGCACACATGCATAAGTATGCGCACGCAGCTAGGGTTCTAGAAACTATGTAATGAAAACTTTTTGCACTTAATTCTAGTTTGGAACGGATCCCACATCATTTGCAAGCCGCCCCAAACACCTATTTTTTAACTGTATAAAGCCATAAAAGGCATTTTTCAAGGAGGACGAAAACGATGGTAAAACACACAAGATTCAATAGAAAATAGTGAATCAAAGAGAAAGTTTTTCACAAAACATCCTCAAATCAAATTTTTCTTGATTGGGACCTTTTCTGGTCTTGATCTTTCAGTTCTAAAGTTTACTAATCCATTTTGATTTAGTTGTGAATAGATTGACTAAGGGGAACAGTCAAAATCATGCTCTAAAGAGTTTTTGTGTTGAGATAAAGGTTCTATCTTTGGCTCTTCACTTTTCTTTACTTTTCTTTGTTTGTTGTTGTTTGTATATATGTTTTAATGTCTTAATATGTCTGTTTAGTTTAGGTTTACATAGTGTTTATGTCTAAAGCATGCTAGGTTGTTAGATTTCTTATTTTCTGTGTTTTTCTATTTTGAGTTTCTGGGTTAGGGTTCCAGGTGTGTATGCATACGCATGCTTCATGCATGCGTACGTGTACTTGAAGTGTGTGTATGTGTACTTGAAGTATGCGTACGCATACAGTTGGGATGCGCACATATACCCTATGTATGTGCACGTACACTCATGTCCAAAAACCCTAATTTGTTTCTGTTTATTCTTTTTCTTGTTTTCTTATATTTTTAGTCTTTATTTAACCTAGTTTTCAAATCTTTAAGCCTATGTTTCTTTGTTTTTTCTTGTTTCATTTTGTTTTATCTCTTTTATGCTTGTTACGTTTTTAGATTGTTTGAATACCATGAATATGCATATGAATATGAACATGCATTGATGCATAAGTGCTGTGATGCTGTAAGGTAAGTCATGCACAATAACATCAACATGCATTTGATTTTGGTGATAAGTATGATATGGTTTATGGACATGAATATGCTTGTTGAATACCATGAGTCTTGTTGACTTGAATGTTTAGATATATTTATCCAAATCTGCCTTGTGATCTTTTCGCCCTTGGTGATGTATGCTTAATGCCATGATATATGAATGTTAGGTTTGGGAATGATTATGCTTGTTGTTTGCCTTTAGATGCATGTTAGAGTGTGTGTGAGTGAGAGAGAGAGAGAGAGAGAGTTAGAATAACATGTTAAATATGCCATTAATGAGATTAAGAATTGGAACACAATGAGTGGAGGATAACCCACGAGTTGGGTGGGGTTAGATGTCTAACACCTTCCCATCCCTATACCTAGCTCTAAACATGTGCTCTGGTAAAGATCAGTCCTTCCACAAAAGGCATTATATTTATGGTTTCTACACCTAAAATAGGTAGTGACTCCATTTACACCCTCCGCCATGGTCCACTTTAGGCCAGGCGTACTTCCCACGGTCACGAGCACTTATGCCCACAGTTGCCTTCTAGGCTTACACTTTGATCTCTTGAGTTTAATACCATGAGTTAGACGTGTTCCTCATGACCTTTTGTATGCATTACATGCTTGTATGCTCACACGCTTACATATCCACACGTTCATGGGTTGCAAAATGTCTTAATCTCTACCATGCTCATATGTTGATGTTATCTCTTGATCGTTTACATGCCTATTCTTTTGTGATCAAATGTCTACTTTGCTTTCCAAATCTGTCTCACATGACAAGTAGACTTACACCTAGGTTTTAGAAATAATAGCACACTTTTTAAGCCCTTAGGATAAGCTTACTTTCCATCCAGTTAAGCAGCAATATATGAAGGTTAGCTACGGTTGGGTAGGCTTGGGGTGCCTAACCTCTTCCCATCCCGTACCCTAACTCGGACCTAATTTGGTAGAAAGACCTTCATAGAGTCAACCACTTTTTAGGGAGATTGAGTACTGCGCATCTTGCCTTCATGATTAGTTGACATGCTATTTATAAGTCTATTGTAACTAAATTATCTTGGCATGTAATTTCTTATTTAATATCTAAAAACCTTTACTTATTACAAAAAATCAAGTCGAGTCACGAGTTAGTCAGGTTGGGTTGACATTTTTAAAAATGGGTTATCCTTTTTACTTCTGGTCAAAATATTTGGGTTTAGGTCAGGTATTTTTTTCATGTTCGGTTTGGGTTGGCAAATTTTGATTCGTTTTGCCATGTCTAGTTCTAGGGGTTGTATAAATAGTACCCGTGGACATAACCAAGAGAAAGAAAAAAAAGAAAAAGAAAAAACAGAACTAGAGAAAGAAAAGAAACCACAAAGGCCAACATGTCTCTATGCTCAAAATATTCATTGACTATATTAATCAACTCCCCCTCCCCTTGAGTTACATTTACACAATTTATTTATATAAAAACTCTTTCTTGTACTCATTATTAGGACTTCTAGTTTGACTAGTAAACTAAAACCTAATACAAGCTAACTTGGATTCAAAGAAAAAAAAAAAAGATATTAGATCTCCTAGAAGATTTTAGACTTAACCAAATTACTAAAATACTCAATTCACAAGAATTGCCAAGTGTTTGTATTTTGACTAATATCTTTTAATATACAATTTTCTCATGGAGCCCTTCTTTTAAGAAGAGCAAATGAGCTGCATGTGTAATCATAGCCTCGCGCCCTATGGTACATTGCTACTTGAGCTTTTTGGTAAGCCGATGGCTACCACCTATGCATGGCAAGGTGTGCCACTACTTGACCTCTGGAGCGGATCAAGCCAACCAAAGATGGGCTTGATAGCCTTTGCAATTTATTTTTATATGGGTGCTGAAAAATAGCTTACAATGGGAGATCTTAAGAGAAAATATCTTGAGGCAAGATGATAGGGAAGATTAAACACAAAATACACACATGCAAGCTAGAATATGAGTTAACCCAAGGTTATAATGACTCCTCGGATCAATAATTGCTACAGTAGCACACTCCAATTCTCAATGAGATTCTGTCTCTCTCTTAATTCCCTAAAATTTGAATCCCTTCTCTTTGGGGATTCCTCCATATTTATACCAATGTAAATGGTGGGTCTGTAATGATGGGAGCCCTGTTCTATTAGATGTTCCCATCCCCCATTTAGAATCATAATGGAAAAATTTGTCTAACTCATTGTTTAGACTGGTCACTTCAACAAATAACGTGTGGACTCCACGCTATCCCCTTCTGATGCTGCCACTGTAGTTATTCCTCGTGATTGACACCCTATCTTGGGGAACATGCTCAAATGGGAGCATATCACCATGTATTGTGATTCTTCAGACGCATTCCTGGCAAATCATTTTGGGCAAGATCTCTTTGGCAAGTGTAGTTGGGCCAAATGAGACTCCTCAGGATGACTCATGGCTCAATGGGCTGGGCCTGATTGGGCCTTCTTCCTAGACCCTTTATGTTACTCATTGGTCCTTTGGTCCACAACCCATTAATTGGTGGACAATTTATTACCCTTTACAAACTCATTGCCATAATTTCTACATATAAGTAAGTATAATTCTGTATTAGTACTTGATCCTTCAACCTCTTGGCACTTGGTTCGAAGTAATAAGTCTTTTGGAGGGCTTCCTATCCCTCCCCCCCCTTTTTTTTTTTTTTTTTTTTAAGTATGATGATCCCTTCTACTACTATTCTTTTTTTTTTTTTTTTTTTTTTTAGGGAAATCCCTTCTACTACCTTGTAGTCTGGATTTGGTTCAAACAGGGTTACGTGGCAACAAACGGAGGCGATACATGACCAGATTTGAGTAAAGTTTCTGTTAACGTTTTTATTTGTTTTCTCTGTCTTAAACGCAAACACAAAACACAAAATTACTCACTCTCACTCTCTCTCTCTCTCTCTCCAGAACCCATAAGGCGCCACTTCTCTCTCCCTCTCTTCGTTCTCTCAGAAACCCCATCCACCTTAATTTGCCATTAAACCCACCAGGAAAACCCCGCCACTTCTATTTCTTCAAGAATCGAATCAAGTGAGTCGCTTATTATTATTATTATTATTTATGTTTCTTTCTTTCTACTCTGCCTATTAACCCATTTTTTTTCTATGGTGTGTCTACGCAAAAGATGAATTTTGCAATGGAAGAGCATGAAAACAACAACAACAACGGGGTGACATATCGCAGAAGGCAAAGAAGCACAAGGGAAAGCACGACAAGCCAAAGCCTTGGGATGATGACCCCAACATCGACCGCTGGACTATTGAAAAGTTTGACCCTTCTTGGAATGAATCCGGAATGCTTGAACTCAGCTCCTTCTCCACTCTCTTCCCTCAATACAGAGGTTTAATTATATTTAATCTTTCTCTTTTTGGTGTTTGTTTTTGGGTTTTTAATTGCTCTCTTCTTCTTCATCTTCAGAAAAGTACTTGCAAGAGGTTTGGCCAACTGTGAAATCTGCTTTGAAAGAGTTTGGCGTTTCATGTGAACTTAACTTAGTAAGTGTGCGTCTGTAAGTTATCAGATTCATCTCATATTAATATTAGTAAATACTCCCTGAAGTGAAGTTTCTATTTTTCCATTGTTTTACATTTGAATATTCTGTGTGTGTTTCTCAGAAAGATATGTGTTTTTCTAATTCATTTTATGATTTATTACTGCTTAGGTCGAGGGGTCCATGACAGTGTCAACAACCAGAAAGACTAGGGACCCATATATTATCATCAAGGCTAGGGAACTTATTAGGCTTTTGTCAAGAAGTGTCCCTGTTCATCAGGTACAACTTTTTTACTCTTGTTTTTTGTGTCCGTATTGTATGAGTTTTCTTTTCTTTAGTGTTACAAAGGTGTGAATTACTGCCCAAGTGTGCACAGAACAATAATATGTAAACTAATAAATTTGCTTGACTCTTTCATTCAAAACTATTTCAATTGAACTCTATTGTGACAGCCTTTTCATTTTGGCTGGTTTTTATTTGTTTGTAATTTTAGTTCTTTTAACATCATTTTTGTGGTAGGCAATAAAAGTACTAGATGATGAAATGCAATGTGACATCATCAAGATTGGTAACTTGGTCCGCAGTAAGGTATGTATTGCTTTACTTGCACCAAATGAATGCTGTTTGTTGACTCATATTTCTTAATAACTGAAGAGATATCTGTTGCAGAGTCTTGTTTATGTCATTAAGCTCTAATATGTCTATAATATTGCTGTTTATACTGTGTGGGTTTAGCAATCATTCTTTGAAAGTGTTGTTCCCAGTTTTGTGTGCTCTCACAATGGATAGAAATGTATCAATTCATTCATTGTTGGCTAGTAAGATATATGGGGAGGCACAGAGCTAGAATGTTGGATTTCATAGAGACTTTAACGATTGAGAATTGGAGTTGGTGAACTCATTCATAAATGTTCTTTACTCAAGTAAATATCCTTAGGAGAGAGCGAATGAGTTGGAAATTGAATGGAAGCGGTAGATTTGATGTTTGTTTGTGTTACTTTGTCTTACGAAATTGTTGCACTGATGCAGAAAGTTTGGTAACTTAATTGAAATCATTGCTCATTAGATCTTTGTTCGATTGGTCTTGTGCGTGGGGTTTTACTAATAGCAATACCATTGTTGATTTTAAAAAGTCGCTATACTTTTGTGCATAATTCATTTTTTTGTACTCTTTAGGCTTCTTTGTGTTCATTATATTTGTACATGAAGTACTCTCTTTTCTCAATAAAATACCATTACCTATTAACAAAAAACAAACTGCAAATTATGTTATTTGGATTTTGGACATAACTCTAACAATTTCATTATAATCCAAACTTTAGGGGATCAAATGCAGCAATTGGAAGTTCGTGAACTAAATTGTGATAGAGCCAAACAACAAAGCGTAAATTGTAATTTCTCCCCATATATATATATATATATATACACTGATGTAAACAGTTGTGTAAGGGAAAATAATTTGTTGGATTTCAAGGTGATTAACCTCCCATAAAATGAGAAAGAAAACAGAATTTTGGAGTTTAAACTGCTTGCCTCTTATTCATCCATTACTCAATTTAAATACATCCTTAAGATAACGACTACAACCCATTCGTAATAGCTGTAACAGATGGCGAAGTAAGATTGGCTAATTAGCCAAAACTTCAATAAAATCATAAAGTGTAGGTCTACTCAGATTTAAAGATGGCCAATGAAATAATGATCCTACGAATTGTGATTCAACCCCTAGAGTAGAAACTCCTTGGTCTTCAAAAGTCCTTTTCTGCTCCCTCCAAATAAGCCATATTTCATACTCTAGTTTTGAAATATCTGGGTCATTGCCACCAAACTCAACATGCCTTTCACTGTCTTAGGCATCACTCAATTTTCTCCAAAAAGCCAGAAATATGGAGTTCCATAATTCAATTGCCTCATAACTTAGGCTAATATATATTAGGCTTATAAAATATGTGGATTTTAAATTTTACATTGATAAATTCAAATATATAGTATTTATTATGTATGGAAGTATACAAATGGCAATTACTTTGAAACGGTACATTGGTACCAAAATATTTTGTTCTACTAGTCAAACTGAAACGATTGGTAAGAAATTGATTCCCTTGACTTCATTTAACTCAACTGATAAAATTTTTTGTTGTAAAATAAGAGATACAGGTTTTGATTATTTATGACTTCCAAAAGTTTTACTATGATTTTTTATTATTTTTTTAATGTTATTCACGGCTTAATTGAGACATATTGGAACACCCATGTGGCTTTGCAATTTCACTATAGTCATTGATTAATTTCAGCATGCAATATTTCCACTGGTCCTTGGTCTGGACAATGAAGCAGCCAGTGATCAACAATTTCCTCACTATTCTGGCACATAGTACCAATCTGCCAGCATCATACCCCTTTCCACTAAGTTATCTTTAGTAAGGAATTCTCCCAAGTTGCAAACCACAAAAAGAAAAAAGCAACCTTAGTTGGGACTTTTACCTGCCAAATATCCTCCAAGGGAAATCTAAGCAGCTACCACCTCTCCAACCCTCATAAGAAGAATGGACACTAAAACACTTCTTACCCAAACTCCAAAACATCTTGTCCTCCACACCTGTTTGGATGGGGAATGAATAGAGTTTGGAAAAAATGAGCACACATATCAAGCTCCCAATCATAAGCGGCTCACATGACAGCTGTATGATTGTTTTCATAATTTGACAAATAATAATATAGAAAAAGGTCCAACGTTTATTCAGTTTGACGAGAAATCAATTTATTGATATTTTCCAAAACCAAAAGTTTATGGTGGAGGATAATCTGTGTCCCTGTTCTTTTATCCCTTCAATTTCTGTTATATGTTTATGACATTAAGATTTACCTGTTAATCTATGAGCTTTTCCAGATTCAATATATTGCAAATAACCTCCCATAGTACATCCCCAATGTACTTGATATATATATATATATATTGCAAATAACCTGAAATGTTATAGGGTTGTAAAATTTAAATCAATTCTTGGGTCTTGGTCTAATTTTGAAGTGGTATGCAGGAACGCTTTGTCAAACGAAGACAACATATTGTGGGTCCTAATTCTTCCACTTTAAAGGTATGTACAGTGAGTACATTAGAGAAAACTGAAGGAAAAACTATAATGTTAAGCTAATTGGTTGGCATGGTCACTTTGACATGTTATATTGTTAAATGTTCTTTTAATTCATTTTCACTGGCTCAACATTAATATTATTGAGGTGCAGGCACTGGAAATACTGACAGGCTGCTATATTCTCGTTCAGGTAATCATTAGTTTGTTACTTGGCTTTGTTGTTTTTGATGTGCCACTATTTTTTGGTTCCTTTGGTTCCCCTCACCACTTAGCATTAGGTGGAAAAAAATGAAATGAAGGCTTTCTCTTTTATATTTGAAACATATAGGGCAATTCAGTTGCTGCTATGGGTTCATTTAAAGGTTTAAAGCAAGTTAGGCGGATTGTGGAAGACTGCATACTAAATAAAATGCATCCGGTATACTATATCAAGGTGAATAGCCTGGCCCTTTGTTTCTACTGTAATTGGTGTTTTCTCTTGAAGACCTATCAACTTAGCTATTTTCACCTGAAGATCTGCTAACATTCTTAATCTCTCTTTATCTCCTCCCCCCAAATATTCTTTCTTGTTTAGGTTCTTATGATGAAGAAAGAGCTTGAGAAGGATCCAGCACTTGCAAATGAAAACTGGGATAGGTTTCTTCCAAAATTCAAAAAGTATGACATTTTCTACACTTTTTGTTGTATATGGATATAATCACTTTCTTTTAGTTTCTTCTGTCTAATTTATTTTCTATGTTATAAATTGAGTAATACTACAACCGCAAACTATTTACAACATTTTTACAAACTATTAGTAGAGCAAATTCTTACTAATTTTCATCTGGGCCTACTACTAATATCATTTTTTTATTTACCAATAACCACTCACCAAAAGAATAATTTGTAAAAAGTTTGTAAAATAGTTTTTTCCTATAGCATTTTCCTTATAAATTACTCCAATAACTTATATTCAGGAAAAATGTTCAACAAAAGAAGCTCCAAACTAAAGAGAAGAAACCATATACACCTTTCCCTCCTCCACAACAACCTAGCAAGGTGAGAGAACTGCTTCTAGTCTCTACATATTTTAGATTCCTGCAAGAAATTGAACGCTTTAAAGTACTGTTATAATCACATCAGGTCCCAGTTCCCCTGGCCTCTTAAATGTCACAAGCACTCTCTTTGATTAAATGTTGATAGAAATTAGGCTACTTGTCGCTTTGCTTTTATTTAGGTACATATCAGGGTTTAAAACCCTCTAACAATATTATTGATGGCTGCTTATTGGCATTGATAAAGAGTCAAATTTTGGCAGTTCTTATTTTTTATTTTTGTTTTGATTGCTGCTTTATTGTCTTTGATTATATTGCTCACTCAGTTTGATTATTTATATTTTTAAATATGATTGCATGACTATTGGTTTTAATTCTGTATTTAATATGAATGGGGCAGATGCATTTCCATTGCTGAGGTATATTTATTAAGGAATTGAGGATGAGGACATGTTTGATATGCAAATCAAAATACAGATGGGATGGGAATTACTATAGTAATCAGTATTCGTGGAAATAAATTTAATTTCTGTTCATTTGCTTGGATTGCAGCAGTCCTTGGTATAATTTATCATATATTATTCATCTATTGTTTGTTTCAGCCTTGTATAATTTATCTGTTCCTACCCTTAGCAGAATTTATCTCATAGTATTCATATATTATTTTATATAAGATTTATAGTTATATATGATTTAATGTAATTTCTTGTTATTTATTTAATTTAACCTTTATTTTATAATTATATATATAGCAATAATGAATGTCAATTTATATCATAAAAAGCTATTAAATAATATAAATGGTAGTAGTTTATCTAATAATTTGTATTATTTTGACCACCATGCACCCTTGATGCGGTGGTCACTCCACAAGTATAAGGCAAGGGCCGGGGTTCTAGTCTCTAGGAGGGAGTTTCACACACATATACACTTAGATTAAGCTAGAGTAGAAATTCTATATTGTATAAATAATAATAATAATTTGTATAATTTTGTATTTGTATATGGAAGTGTGTTTATCTATTAGACTTTGTGTATAATAATAAATATACAAAATGGTTATAATATATATGTCAATTATATATTAAGTTATGGTTTTTACTTTTGATTTTATTTCTATTCTCATTTTCATTTATATTTTTGTTATTTTTATACTATATTTTTAATTTATGCTAATAATAAACATATATATATATATATATAAACTATTCCTATTTATTTTGTATTTGTATATGGAAGTGTGTTTATCTATTAGACTTTGTGTATAATAATAAATATACAAAATGGTTATAATATATATGTCAATTATATATTAAGTTATGGTTTTTACTTTTGATTTTATTTCTATTCTCATTTTCATTTATATTTTTGTTATTTTTATACTATATATTTAATTTATGCTAATAATAAACATATATATATATATATATATAAACTATTCCTATTTCCTAGATATCTAGAATATCTATTCCCAACTCTCAAGCAAGAAATACCTATTTAGTACTTTAGTAGGAATTTCTCTATTTTATTTATTTATTTATTTTTTTTGGGTATTCTTCTTATCTATCGATGTTATTACTGTTATTGTTATGTAATGATACTTGTCATACGTGGGTTCCCACTTCCCCGATTCCCATGGTAAATATTTTGAATGATCAATCATGTTTCAACGTCAAATTCCATTACCCTGCTATACTTTGTTTGGACTGCTTTTTAAAGGGAGATACTGATGCTCTTGCTAATTTTAGTTGGAGATGATAAGGAATTTGCTAATTTACTTTCAGTGGGATTTTTATTTTTATTTTTTATTTTTATTTTTTATCTGGTTCCTTGCATAATAGGATTTCTTCCTCATCTTTTGTTTCTTTAATTTGCCATCTCAAAGAGAAAACTACTAATATATATTGGAATGCAATGTTCTATGTTATTTTCAGATTGATGAACAATTGGAAAGTGGAGAATTCTTCATGTCCCAGAAAAAGAAATCAGCAAAGACATGGCAAGAGAAGCAGGAGAAGCAGGCACAGAAAACTGCAGAAAACAAAAGAAAAAGAGAAGCTGAATTTATTCCCCCAGAGGTTGTATTCTTAGGCACTTTAACTCAGTCACCTCCATCTTTTTCACATTTCAGACGCGCTCTTACTTAATATCACTTTTATCGCAATGACTTTTTATCAATTTTGGTTTGTCAAATATCAGGAGCCAAGAAAGCTGGATACAAAATCTGAGGATGGTGATAAAGATGTGGCAGCCATGGCCATGTCTCTAAAGGTATATTAAGTATAAACATCATGATTTTTGGGTTTTCTTACTTTCTAGGACTTGTCCATTTTAATATAAATGCTTAAATTGGTGGTTCTACAGAAAAAGGCACAGGAGTTTGGGAAGCAAAAATTGGGTGAGAATGTCAATGCTGAAGTTTATATTGCCACAGCTGGGGAACCTTCCAAAAAGAAATCCAAGCACAGAGAAACTTAAAATATGAAGCCGAAGCTTTTTATTGCAGTCAGACTAAGTAAAATGTGTTCACTGTTTGGTTTTAAGTCGGCCGTCTATGATTGGCCAAGCTTGCATGCCATGATTCTTAGATGTTAGGAAAATTGAATTAGAGTTCTAATTTTTGCCGTGCATGAGAAGAATGTAATTTATCAATAAAGCATTGACTTCAACATCTACAATTAAGAAATTTTCTTTTAGTTCATCTTGGTTTGTTTTATTTGGACACCTTCCGCAAACAAATTTAATCACATGCTATCAAGAATAGAAGAAATAATTATATGCTTGAATTAGTGGAATAAGGAATTGGTTTATATTCTTGATTATTCTCTTGTTCTAATAACATGTAATATAATTGAAGTTGATTCCACAAGTATTGATGATAAAGAAGGAGCTTTGTCTATAGATAAACTGCTTTGTTTCTCTTTTTTTCAACGAGTTTCTATCCTTTTGTTTGAAATTTCTTTGTTCTTACCGAACCTCAAAACAATTGGGATTGGTTTTTTAGAGATTGAATATAGTTACTAATTATCTGGCATGTACAAAATGGTTATTCACATGTTATGTTATCAGTTATGAATGTACAACACTAATCTGTTATGTATGGATGATGAGATTTCATTGATATAGAGCCAATTGAATCTACATATTCGCTAATTATGAGTTAGATGCTATTGTTCCAAATTACGATTGGAATTTGGTTGGCTATTTACCATGTACGATTAGAAGAGCACGACAGTGGGGTAAGGATTTTTAGTCTCTGGTGGAGCTGTCATTTGCGGTAGTTGGGTTTGCGATGGATGGGTTAACGGTGATATAAAGGGTCGGACGTGGTGGATTTCCAGTGGATGGTGGCTTTGGTGGGAAAATACGGTGGTTCTGAAATTTGTGGGTTTTCACAGATTGTCTTTTTTTTTTTTTTTTTTTTTTGAAAGTAAAAAAATAATAATGATGGACCAAAATATTGAGGGATGATGTACCCAGGAAATCGAAGAAGTCCCAATCTCTACAAAAATTATCAGCACCTTATGCTAAGCCCAACAGTCCATTTTATATATGACAAGATTCTAATAGAATGTAAATATGAGAGTTTTTATAATTAAAAAATAAAATATATATAGAATTTACCGGAATGTTGCATATATTGAAGAACATGCAACAATGATTGCCGCATAAAGAGTGTTGATTATAAATTAAACGTAGTCATAATTACAGTTTGGATTCTAAAAGTTCCTCAGTAGATCTTACTTTTCACATGGTTTTTTCAAGATTTTATACTCAAATTAAATATTGTGTCTCATATTTTCGGTTTTCCCAATATTGAAAATTTATGCATCAACAATAAAAAAAGTCAGCAATATAATTTCTTACAAAATTTCTTAAAATGCATTGGCATTGCATTGAAATGAATTTGAAAAGCCATATTTGTTCACGCCATTATTTTAATTTAATATGAATTTTTTTCAATTGAGTTTAAATTCTATATATATTTTATTTTTTAATTATAAAAACTCTCATATTTACTGATAAGGGGAATTTTTAATTGAAAAAATAAAAGTTGATCTCCAAAGACCCGTCAGCTCTATTATGCATATTAAAGACATCACGCAAGATGAAGCCGTCAGTCTCTAAGCTGAAGGCAGTAAGCTGAAGGTAGTAAGCTGAAGACAATAAGCTGAAGGTAGTAAGCTGAAGACAATAAGCTGAAGGTAGTAAGCTGAAGGCAGTAAGCTGAAGAGTAAGCTGAAGATAGTAAGCTGAAGACAACAAACTGAAGGTAGTAAGCTGAAGGTAGTAAGCTGAAGACAATAAGCTGAAGGTAGTAAGCTGAAGGCAGTAAACTGAAGGCAGTAAGCTGAAGAGTAAGCTGAAGAGAGTAAGCTGAAAACGGTAAGCTAAAGACAGTAAGCATAAGAGGAAGCTAATAAGAACAAGCTGAAGAGGGTAAGCAAACCTCCGTCAGGATCCATTAGTAAGTGTCAATGTTAGGGAGTCCACGAAACTCACCGCATAGTCGACAAGCTGACCTTAGGCAATGAAGATGGGTAGCCTAATAAAGCTGAAGGGTGCAGGCAAAGCTAACGACCCTGATGAGATCGTAGGCAAAGCTGACGACCCTGACGAGGCAGTAGGCAAAGCTGACGACCATGACGAGGCAGTAGGTGAAGCTGACGACCCTGACGAGGTCGTAGGCAAAGCTGGCAACCCTGACTAACGAGGGAGTAGGCAAAGCTGACGACCCTAAAGCTGACGACTTCAATGTATTCTTGACTTGATTACCACGCATGAGTATATAAGGAAATGTCTTGTATCCCATGCTTAGTGTTAGTCTCCTACAAGGAAAGGATTCCGCAATATACACTCATGAGGATTCCTATAAGGAAAAGACTTTTAGCCCAAGGAAGAGAGGTCAACCCTCTACTACTATAAAAACCCCAATACCCTCACAAACCAAGGTAGGCATAATTGATCTCACTCTAGCACTTTAGAGTAGTGAGAAGTTCTAACTTGACTTTCGGAGGGTATTTGGCCGGCTCCACACCGGTGCTCTCTGTTAGGTCCTCTTTTCTTTGTGCAGGTGTCATTTCGAGGGTACGAGCATTGTGCAATTCACTGTTGATTTTTTCAGCATCATCAATTGGCGCCGTCTGTGGGGACGATTTTTACGACTTGTAAGCCATATTATCGCTTCCCGGACAAAGAGTTGCATGGTATTTACTCGCTTGATGGCGACCACCAACAACGTTCAAGGAGACGAACCACGCCCAACTGCACTCGAGAGACAGGTGCAAACTCTCACTGCAGCCGTGGAATGCCTCACTAAGCAAAACAATGATCTGGAGGAATAGTTACGCCAGAAAAATGCAAGTCACGGCACTCAAGAGCAGGACCAAGAAGGCACCAGTGCCTATAAAAGAGAACGAGAAAGGCTAGAGGGTAGTAATGCTCCTAGTAGAATGGAGCGTCAAAATCTGAGCATGCCATCCCTCACGTATGCAACTCAACCACACATTGCCACGGAGATACAGGCAATAAATGAACAAATGGAGGTCATGATGAATTCCCTCAAAGGACGGGTATCTAGCGACCTTAACGATCTGGTAAATCGCACCGACTCGCCGTTCACTGCAGCTGTCAATTCCTTCCCCCTACCACATAAATTTCGCATACCGAATATAGACAGTTATGACAGAGTGAAGGACCCTCTGGATCACCTAGAGACCTTCAAGACCTTGATACACCTTCAAGGGGTAGCAGACGAAATCATGTGTAGGGTCTTCCCTACAACGCTGAAGGGCCCCGCAAGGGTATGGTTCAGCCAACTGACGCCGAACTCCATCAGCATTTTCAAAGAGTTAAGCGCTCAGTTCACTACACACTTTATTGGGGGACACAGGTATAAGAAGTCCACAGCATGCTCGATGAGTATCAAGCAACGAGAGGATGAGACGCTGAGATCCTACATAACGCGCTTCAATAAGGAAGCACTATCGATCGACGAAGCCGACAACAAAATACTTGTAGCAGCCTTCACAAATGGGTTGCGAAAGGGTAAGTTTTTATTCTCACTATACAAAAACAACCCGAAGACCATGTCGGAAGTACTCTATAGGGCCACAAAGTACATGAATGGTGAAGACGCGCTTCTGACTCGGGAGAAGAGAGAAAGGCAGGAGGATACGCAACAGGACAGAGGGCGAAAGATGGCAAGAACTGGAGACGCTAGACAGACAGAAACTACACCACCCATGGAACACCAAGCACCTACAGAAGTACTACCAGTAAAAAGGATGGCATGAAGAGCGGCACCCCTTTATTTCTAGTTTACCTTAGTGAATGTTAGTTATACTCCTCAGTTTTTCTATTTACTTTAGTTTTTGCTACAAAGTCCAAAGGGCAGGTCTTCGTTTTCTTTTTAAGAACTACTTTTTCTATGAATGCATGGTTTTTTATAATAAGAGGAGTTTATTTAGACATGGCTAAGTCGCCTACGGGTAGACGCATGGCCAAAGTCGCCTACGGGTGGACGATCACTACGCTAAGTCACCTACGGGTAGATGCATGGCTAAAGTCGCCTACAGGTGGACGGTCACTACGCTAAGTCACCTGCGGGTAGACGTATGACCAAAGTCGCTTACGGATGGACGGTCACTACGTTAAGTCACCTGCGGGTAGACGCATGGCCAAAGTCGCCTACGGGTGGACAGTCACTACACTAAGTCACCTACGGGTAGACGCATGGCCAAAGTTGCCTACGGGTGGACAGTCACTACGCTAAGTCACCTATGGGTGGACGGTCACTACGCTAAGCAACCTACGGGTAGACGCGTGGTCAAAGTTGCCTACGGGTGAATAGTCATTACATTAAGTCACCTACGGGTAGACGCATGGCCGAAATCGATTATGGGTAGATGATCACCATACTAAGTCACCTACAAGTGGACGACCAAAATGGTGACGAGGTACCAACACTTCACCTCAATAAGTCCACAAAGTGGACGACCAATACTTCACCTCAATAAGTCCACAAAGTGGATGACCCTATTAAATCCACAAAGTGGATGACATTGATGAGTCCAAAGTGGACGACCTCACCCTCAAAAATGAATGAACTTATCCACAAAATGGATGAATGTATGACTTGTCCCTTGTCCCACAAGTGGACGAGTCCATCAAGTAAAAGCAAGCTGACGCCATTATCCACAAATGGATGGATTCGTGAACAAATCCACCAGTCCACAAAAAGGACGCGTTCAAAGAAGAAGATGGTTTGAAACCATTAAAGAAGACGTGTCTAAAAGACACCTTAAGCGGATGGATTCACCTTAAAATTACCAAGTACGAGCGCATCCTAACATACATACAAATGCCAAGGATAGACACACATGCCAAATAAACAGCAACGGACTTGGTAAGATCGTCACCTTCCTCAAAAATAGTGTCGCCCACGGGTGTTGACTGTAGAGGCTCATCCGAAAACGGAATCGATCAGTTCGCGCCACATGCTCAAGCATTTAATAAAGGCGGCTCGAGGTGTCATACATGAGTGACCTTTCTGATGATGTTAACTCCATAACCTGTCAACTAAAGCTGACGAGGTTATGGAGTAGGGGGCAACTGATAAGGGGAATTTTTAATTGGAAAAATAAAAGTTGATCTCCAAAGACCCATCAGCTCTATTATGCATATTAAAGACATCACGCAAGATGAAGCCGTCAATCTCTAAGCTGAAGGCAGTAAGCTGAAGGTAGTAAGCTGAAGACAACAAACTGAAGGTAGTAAGCTGAAGATAGTAAGCTGAAGACAGTAAGCTGAAGACAATAAGCTGAAGGTAGTAAGCTGAAGAGTAAGCTGAAGAGAGTAAGCTGAAGATAGTAAGCTGAAGATAGTAAGCTGAAGACAACAAACTGAACGTAGTAAGCTGAAGATAGTAAGCTGAAGACAATAAGCTGAAGATAGTAAGCTGAAGGTAGTAAGCTGAAGGCAGTAAGCTGAAGAGTAAGCTGAAGAGAGTAAGCTGAAAACGGTAAGCTGAAGATAGTAAGCATAAGAGGAAGCTGATAAGAACAAGCTGAAGAGGGTAAGCAAACCTCCGTCAGGATCCATTAGTAAGTGACAATGTTAGGGAGTCCACGAAACTCACCGCATAGCCGACAAGTTGACCTTAGGCAATGAAGATGGGTAGCCTAATAAAGCTGAAGGGTGCAGGCAAAGCTGACGACCCTGACGAGGTCGTAGGCAAAGCTGACGACCCTGACGAGGTAGTAGGCAAAGCTGACGACCATGACGAGGCAGTAGGTGAAGCTAACGACCCTGACGAGGTCGTAGGCAAAGCTGGCAACCCTGACTAACGAGGGAGTAGGCAAAGCTGACGACCCTAAAGCTGACGACTTCAATGTATTCTTGACTTGATTACCACGCATGAGTATATAAGGAAATGTCTTGTATCCCATGCTTAGTGTTAGTCTCCTACAAGGAAAGGATTCCGCAATATACACTCATGAGGATTCCTATAAGGAAAAGACTTCTAGCCCAAGGAAGAGAGGTCAACCCTCTACTACTATAAAAACCCCAATACCCTCACAAACCAAGGTACGCATAATTGATCCCACTCTAGCACTTTAGAGTTGTGAGAAGTTCTAACTTGACCTTCGGAGGGTATTTGGCCGGTACCACACCGGTACTCCTCTTAAGGTCTTCAGCTTTTGTATTGTGCAGGTGCCGTTTCGAGTGTGCGAGAATCGTGTGGCTCACTGGTGATTTTTTCGGCATCATCATTTACATTCTATTAGAATCTTGCCATATATAAAATGGACTGTTGGGCTTAGCATAAGGTGCTGATAATTTTTGTAGAGATTGGGACTTCTTTGACATTGGAACCGAGTACTTCGGATATTGGCCTGTACGATAAGATGTCTATAGAGGTGCATTGGTAGCCATTGGTTATCTTTGGGCTGGTGTTGAGTTTCAAACTTGATTGATTCTCAAAAACAAACTCATGTCTAGTAAAACTAACGCTTCAATTGCTAGAACTTCATCGTTCAGTTTTGCTGCCATTCATGGCTTTGTAATGAAAAGTAAGATCTACTGAGGAACTTTTAGAATCCAAACTGTAATTATGACTACGTTTAATTTGATAAGATTCTATGTTTGGTTTTTTCATAAAATCATCTTTGAATTATTTATTTGTCTCAGAATGTCATTGTATAAAGTAAACTTAAAATGTCTCATATTTTAAGTCTACTCTAAACCATCAATTGTGTAAATTAAACCATCAATAATAATAATAATAATAATAATAATACATAATAATAATTTGTCAAAAGTTAAATAAAATTGGAATGAAAAAACCCATGGTTTCATATAAACTCAAAAAACAAAAAATAAAAAAGGAGAGAATCAATACATAGCACAAACATATCGCATTATTCATATATACATTATGATGACAATACCTTAAACCAAATATTTATCTACGCATACTCCCCAACCGTCTGTTGCATATATATAGAAAAGAAAGAGAACATAATAATCCAATTAACTGGTTATCAGTTAAGCTTTTATTTCTATTCAAAGTTCAAAGCCATGTTTGCTCGCAATTTCTCTGTCGTCTCACCACCTNTGTGAGACTCTTTCCTACAATTATGGTTAGTTTCCTATAGTTTCTTTTTTAGTGAATCCCACAAGATGCTCTATGAGCTGTATATCTTTTTTGTCCTTAGAAAGTTGAAAATCTAAAAGGAATAGTTTCCATTCATTAAAATTTTGGGCTTGGGTTCAAAAAAATAATAGATGCACCAAATAAAATTATGTCACTTGATATTAAACTTAGAGAATAGGTGAACTTCTCAAACTATATTCTTGGTGATTTAAGAAATTGGTACTATAAATTTTTTTTTTTTTTACTTCAACTCAGCCTTAATCCTATTTCCAAGGTGAGTTCATATATGTCCATATTACAAAAAGAAATTACAGCTTTGTGAAAATTAATTAAATCTAATTATTGACAACAAAAACCACAACAAATAATCTGATTATCAAGTAGTGAACAACATCACCATGCAACAATAAATAATCCACACATCCAAACTCTTGACAGATACATGCCACTAATGCATGGAACTCCAAAACACTAAAAATCCTCTTAGTACCCAAGACTATAAATTGAGGTAATATCCAAGTAATCAACCTGATAATAGGAAACAACTATCAAAACCCATGCAATTAAATTCGAAAAATAAGTAACGTAAACTAGCCTTTGAGCATGTGCTCACATGCGTGCTTAGAGGGTCTCTATTTTTTAGGTAAATGTTAATAATTTGTATTCTTGTAAAGTATTCATCTTTTATTACTCTATTTTAATAGAAAATATATAATTTGGCAAACTATTACTACATTTAATTTTTACTTCTTAGTAAAGATTTCATTTAATAAAACATTCAATTTTTCGTCATGAGGTTTTTAAATAAGTTACATAGTTTACTCTTTTTTATTAGAAGAATCATGATTAGATTCCTCCTCCATATTAGTAAAAAGTTTTGCTCTAAACCAGTTCAAAAGAAACTTCCTTGAACCTACCATATGGCGGTTGAAAGATGTCATCTGGGTGTACTTCAAATCATATACTTTTTTTAATGAATCATTTGATTTATGCAATTAATGCGTGTGATGGTTTTATGAATCGTCGCATGGGTAGAGAAGATTGTTCAAATGGCACAATATAGACTACTAGACATTATTATCTTTTCCTTAAAATAAAGAAAAAAGAAACACTCTTAACATGAAATTTGACCAAACTAATTTTTTATTTTCGCAAATGTAAAATTGTGATTTACAACTATATTTTTTTGTTGGCTTTATTCCATGACAAAAAGTGTTGTAATTGCTTTAATTTTGTTTTTTGTATTTTGTGGGATTTTATTGTATTGGGTTTAGTATTACGTTGGTGAAGACTTAAGCTTAATTAAAAATCAATGCATTTCGCGACTAGCACGTAAGAAGGGTTCTCATGAAAAGGGTATGTGAGGAGCACATGAATGGAAGCTGAAGAGTCGTGCCAGACTGTCGTTTTCGTGAGTGTCTCACAGGTAAGGCCTTCTCACGAGGTAGTCGCGAAACATACTGCTTGGAAGATTTCTAAGAGTGACTTTCTTACCCTTCACCCATACTATATATACCCTCATTACCCAAAAATTGTTAGGAGGAAATTCAGAGAGAAAAATTCTAGATAGGTTTTCTATAACACACACACCCATTTCTTAGAGAGAGAGCTACTCATCCTTAGTGAGAAATCTTTGTAGCCTCTTCTCCTTCCCTCTCCTATTGTCATACCTTGAGAGGAGATTTCTATCCAAACACAACCCACACATATTCAGAGTGTAGAGAGTGTTTTGGAATTTGGGAAGTTTTGGGGAATTGCCAAAAGAAGCCAGTGAGGCTTGGTGCAATCGGGCGTATTGCGGGGTCCGGAAAGCTAGACAAGACACGGTTCTGAGAAGCCTTGTTAGAGTAGGAGCTTGGAGGGCTTAGGTACATCGGGTACATAGGCTTGAAGGGTCTCTTGCTAACCCATGTATCCCAATTGATTGTCTAGTGAATCGATTACCGCTTGGAGGGTGGCGGAGATGTTTTTCACTGAGTTCTTGAGTTTCATCTTCGATAACACATCGCCGTGTTATCTTGTGTTTGCATCTCTCTTCCCTTACTTTTGTGTTTAACGTTTATTGTTTGTTGTTCATGTTTATGCACCAGAGTAGTATCGGTTGATTGCATTTCATTTACTTTTGTTTCTGCACTTAGTTTAAGTAAGAGTAAAATCAATCTAGCTGTAATCTTTAATTTAGGGGTCTAAAAAAGTTCTTATGTTTTAACACATTTTCGAGCTTTTAGCAAAATTTTTGGATTCTCTTTTCAAAACTCATCCAACCTCATTATTGTTTGAATAATGTTATATCTACAAAATTTTTACTACAATTTCACAACAAATTCTAAGTAACAGGTTGTTATTGGTTGTTATGAGTAAGCAAAAAAGTAATTTAAATTGTGAATTCACATTAGAGCCAATAACAACTTACCATATAAAAGCTCTCTTAACTATCTTTTTTGTAAAATAAATTAAAAAAAAAAAATCCTCGTAACTTATTTTACCTCTCTCACATTAAGGGTCCGTTTGGTTTCCGTAAAATATTTTCCGGAAAATACCTATTTTTCAAAAATGCTATTTTCCGGAAAAGAAAAATATTTTCAAGTGTTTGGTTGTATTATGAAAAATGTTGTGGAAAATATTTTCATGTGTTTGGTTCTATTAGAAAAATGCTATTTTCCTACATTTTTTTTCACATTTTCCCAGCATCCAAACAAATTTTATTACAAAAAATTTCAACATCATAGCCAATTCAACAACAAATTCCGGCAACAACAACACAACAACAACAACAACAACCAGTTCATCAAAAAAAAAAAACTAAGAGATCGAGGAAGAGGAAGCGATGGGTCTGGGTCGACGACGATCGACGGCGCAGCACGGTGCGATTGAAGGTGCGACTGGATCTGCTCATTGCGGTGAGGCGATGGGGACTGGGTTCATGGGTTCGTGGTCGCCGGCGATTGGCTCTGAGCTTGGATCGGCGGTTCGTGGGTTCGTGGCCGCCGGCGATGGGCGTTGGGCTTGGATCGGCGATGGGCGCTGGGCTCTCTCTCTCTCTCTCTCTCTCTTTGTGCTCTCTGTTTCTCAGTTTTTCAGAAAATAGGATTTGAAGTGAAAATAGAAAGGGAATTGGTTTTCACCTTTGACCACTGGTCAACTAAAATCAATTTCCAGAAAATTGATTTTTCGTGCGCAACCAAACACCCGTAATTACAGAAAAATATTTTCGTAAATGTTTTTCACCCAAAACAAACGCAGCCTAACCCATAAAAACCCCCACGTACTCCTTCTTTCTTAATTTTTTTTTCTTATACTACGTTTAAGTAAGGGAAAAACTTGGTAAAAATGCTTCTTTAACTCACATATAAAACACCATCTACAAAATAGGACCATACTCACAATTGGTTTTCAAATTCAGTTTATTTATTCTGCAATTCTCTCAATTATGTGTTAATTTTCTTTCCACCATTATCATCATCTTTTCTATTTGCTCATGCTCAATGATATGTGTATTGTTAATGTACATTGCTCTTTTCTATTGAATTTGGTATATTACTTTGCCTTTTCTTCATTATTTCTAAAAGTTTAGGGTTATCAAGATCAAGATTGATGTCGAGAGCTTGGTGATCGCTTCAGTTATTGCATAAAGAGCTTAAAGAAAAACATAAGTGGGAGTACTTGTGGTTGCTGTGAATCCAAAAAAGAAGTAGTCCGTGAACTTGAAGCTGTCACGTGGTTGTGGTAGTAAGTTTTCTACTCGAGGTAGTAATAGGATATTAGTGGTCTAAGTCATTATTGTAAAACTTCAATTCTTTTATAGTGAGTTTGTTTTACCTCGAGGATAGTTAGGTTAAATCCTTCCTAGGTTTTTTACCGGTTTGGTTTTCCTAGGTTATCATATCGTTGTGTTCTTTATTTTCCGCATTGTTGACATGATATGATATACTTGTGTTAACCTAATCTTGAATAATTTACCTAAGGAATCACTTGGCTAAATATCTAGATTAATCAACTTGTGTTTTAAGGGGTTTAAAAACGTACAACATTATACATGGCTAAAATATATAGTTGTAATTTTAATTGGATTATTTTAGTTAATTTTTCTATTTTGTACTAATGTAGTATATTTATTTATATCCCTTAGTTTAACTTCATTCTAAATTCAAAAGCTTTGAATCTCTTTTTTACGATTCATTGAATGGCCGAGTTTGAAAACCAGTACAACCCCACTACCATGTAGATACACAATCTTTTAGCAAAATTTTATGATTTTATCTTTTAAACTCATCCACAATGGCACAAAATAGACTACTAGACATCATTATCTTTTCCTTAAAAAAAAAAAAAAAAAAAAAAAAAAA